>NW_021832611.1:0-300000 GCF_006345805.1 Octopus sinensis | reverse complement strand
TAAGGACCTCATCATGTAAGTCGAGGACATCGTAGTTGTTCATTTTAACCAAAATGCAGAAAATTTTTTTTAATTTTTTTGGGGGGAAGGTTTTAAGGACCTCATCATGTAAGTCGAGGACATCGTATTGCCAATTTGAAGTTGGTGTGCACACACAGACAGACAGACAGACACACAGACAGACACACAGACAGACAGACACACACCATACCATTTTATTATTAAGATAACTTTCGGAATAGCTACATCTTGCTATTCAAAGATGTATTTCAGTAAGTTATGCTTTTAATCATTTTTAACGAATATCCTTTCTAGTCTATTAAATTGACGTAATTTTTTAACGCGAATTATTTTATCCTGACTTATGACTGCTGTTATAGTGGTTTTACCCTGCCATAGTTTCACTCTCGGCTCGCGACATATTATGCAAATAGGAAGCATGGTTGGTTTTATATTCCAGATAATCAATTAGTTATGAACCTGTAGACGAGTACAGTAAAACCTCTCTACGCAGATTCCCTTTGAGACCGACAGAATTGTCCGGCATGAAGTCATTAAATTTACGTATAACGAAAAAGTGAAACCTAAAATTAATAAAAATCTGTCAATAAGGATTACTTCTTATTTAGTTTCAATTCAGCAATTGCTTTATCGTTCAAATAGATCAGTCTGTTGACGGGATCGAGTAATGCAGGATCTTGAGTGCAAGCAAAGTGGCTCATTTTGTCTAGCATTTGTTAAACGTTTGTGCGTATTAATTCCAAGTTACTGTCATTATCTTCAGAAGCTGAAAGTGTTTGGTATTGTCTAAATAGGGATGATTCCCAATCTTTGGATTTTAAGTGATTTTAAGTCTAAGCTGGCAAATTTTTCTATCATTAGATTATCGACTAGTCCAGGGGTCGGCAAATACTTTTGGAGAAGAGCCAATTTTGAACATTTTTGGAAATTTCGAAAAATTGAAGAGCCACCTTTTACCACTTGTCAAAAATTTAAATTCATAAAATTAAATAGACATTAATTAAAAAAATAATTAAAAATTCATTTTAGAAAATTAAATTAATTAGATGCATTAATTTAAATTGCTGACTTTAGCACATAGAGGGTTTATAACGAACGATAGTGTTGCTTTTCTTTTCTAAAATTCTTAAACCTTTTTATATTAAACATTCATTTTTAACCTGTCATTGAAAGATTCATTCATATACAAAAGAACATTTTTAAAATAAGTTTTATTTATAGTTCGATCATTTTCTTTCAAATATTGGCGTAATTTAGGAAAATGTAAAATATTTTGTGTCACGCGCCATAACTGAAACAATTAAATGACATTTGAAGGTTAAAATGCAAGGCCAAAATGTTACACGTCTGGCGCCCGTTTCAGTTATGGCGCGCCACATTTTGTTTCCCTTTTTGCGATTTGGGACCAATTCCCCATCGGCGATCTCGTGGCTTTTGCGATCTCGTGGCTTATTAAAAAACTGGCAATATTTGCAGTCCTGGCATTGTCAGACCAACATTTAAAAGCAGAATTCTCGAACTGATTATTCTTTGTAAGTTCTTCCACAGCTTTCTTTCGGGAATCACCAATTGGATATTTTTTGGCGAAATTTGAGTGTTTTGTGTTAAAGTGTCTCTCTGAATTTGACTTTTTATTTTGATTCAAAGTTTCCTGGCAATTTCGGTAGTTGTTCTGAATTAGGCGTGAATGCAAAAGTTTCAGTCCATTTTGATTGAAAATGTCGCTCATTATCGATTTTTTATTAATTTTTTTCTTGCTAGGCATATATCGATGTACCACAAAAAATTAATGTTAAACGTGCAAAGATTTTTTGTTATTAACAAAACAAAAAAAATAGTTAAAAATTGAAATCATTTATAAAAAAAAATAGTTAAAAATTGAAAGAGCCTACCGAAAGAGTTAAAGAGCCTTCAAAGGCTCGTGAGCCTGCTTTTGCCGACCCCTGGACTAGTCTATTCATGAGGAGTATAAAAAGTTAATTGTTTTAGAGATTGTCGTTTATATCTTATATTTTGACTGGAATACCACAATTATTAAAGCAGAGGGAATTTTGTTTGATTTCACGTCAATCGAAGCTGTGCTAATCCACCTAATAACATTCAAAACGAATTTGTTGCAAGTGGTGTCGCATTGGTTTCTATGTTTATTTTGGCAAAAAGTTGAGTCATTAATAGTCTTCTGTATTAATCGCTTTGGAGACATCGGGCGTCGCCAGGCCTCTTACCTCGGCCTTCATCAGCGACATCGGGGAAATTGGCCCACAGGATGAAAGAGCCACGCGAGGTTTCGTGGCTATTGCATTGGATATCCATCGCTATTTTCCGTGGCAACACGCATGCGGTACTTTCCGCAAGAGGGTGCGTGCTTTAGCCCCCCCGGAGTTTCCCCTCTGCGCATTCCTTACTTAATTACTTTTCATTTGGAATTAAACATATACATTTAATTAATAAAGTCTTCTGTATCTTTTTTTAAATGACATAATAATTCTCAAATTTTCGTTAAAAAATCCATTGTTTATCTAATATAGTGCTAGTCCAACTCCATACTTCTTGTTGAGAAATTTTTGTGTTGACTAAGGTGTTTGGTTAGATTCATTTATTGTTTGTTTTTAAAGACAATTCGAAACGTAATTGTTTTCTTTGCAGTTATCATCTTTTAGTTTTAAATTTTCTGTCGAGTTGTTCTTCATATACATTTCTATCGTTGTTCTCAATTCAAGGTTAAATGCGATTAATAGGATTAGATCAAAAATTGATTTCAGAAGGTGAGAAAATTCAGGTTGGGACCACAAAATACAGTTGGTATTCGGAATAGAGGAAATTCGGTATATTGAAAATAAAATAGCAATGATGGTCTATGGCAGAGGTTTCAAACCGGGAGTCGCGCTCCCTAGGAGGCGTTGACTCGATCAAGGAGGCGCGAAAAGTATTTCAAACATTTTTAGAAATTATATCTATTTAAAAAACGTGACTAATTCGATAATAAGAGTTATTAATTTAAAAATTTATTTTTTCAAAAATTTATTTAATTTTTAGACATTAAATAATTTTAACACATGAATAAATTCTTTAGTGGTTGCAAAAGAAAATTCACGAATAATAAAGATTTTGACGATGGTTTCAATAATCAAAATATTGAATTAATCATACCATACCACTCAAAAGACAGAAAATACTTTCCCGCTTCTTATTGTTAGGAATTCACAACGTATCTTTGTTGATTCTATGGAAAAACCCCTCTGTTTGCTTTGCCTCAAAACACTTGCAGCAGATAGTATGAGGCCATTGCAAATTAAGAAGACATTTTGAAACGATGCATTCTGAACATGTCCATACGTCTGAAGAATTTTTAAAAGAAATTAGAAGAGTTTGATAAACCAAACGAAACGTTAAAACATGTTTCTGTCTCTCAAATGCTTTACTAGCTCGTACAAAGTTTTCTTACAGGATTTGCATGCAAGAACCGCACAATATCGGAGAAACTCTAGTTTTTGCCAGCAGCTATCGTATGTTGAAGCAATGTTTGGCGAATCCTATGCACACAATTAAACAGCAATACCGCTTGCTGATAACACAGTCGCTAGAAATTTGATGACATATCTGAAGCATCTTTGTGATCATTTGGTTTCTTCGACTACGTAACTGTAAATTTGCTATAACGTTGATGAGGGAGCTGACATAAATAAAAATGCACTTTAATTGCATATGTCGATATGCTGAAGAAAGTACAATAATAGAAGATCTATTATTCTGCAAACCATTTCCTGGAAGGAGCACGGCCAATGAAAATTTTTAATAATATAATTGATACTTTTTTTGAAAATACATGAATGGTCAATTGTGTTGGACTTTGTACAGACGGAGCAAGTCAATGTCAGGAAATAAATCTGGTCTTCAGCTCTTGTAAAAAACAGAGCACCAGAAATTATCTGGACGCACTGCATGCTGCACAGATCAGCACTTGTCTCAAAGAATAGAGTCCAGAACGACGATTATGTTTGCGCAAATTACAAAAGTTATAAACTACATAAAACACATGCCTTTAAGAGCTACGCTTTTTGCAAAGCTGTGTGAAGATTGGATTCAAATACATCGCTTTTATACTATTGTGAGGTACGCTGGCTATCTCTTTCAAAGTGATTAGAAGGGTGTTTTGAACTCAAAGATCAAGTTGCAGATTTAGAATTTCATCGATACATTATTGAAACAAAAATTTGAGAGAGAACCCTAATTCTTTGGTTGAATGTAAACGGATATGAAATTTGTCGAATAAGCAAGAAAGTTTTGTTGCCATTTGCTACTTCATATTTATGCGAACTGGATTTTCTGCACTAGCTGCAATTAAATCTAATATCGAACTCGTTAGTAGTGACTAATGAGCTAAGAGTAGCACTCTCTGCGATGACACCAAGATTTGAAAACTTTGCGCCAAGATGGATAAAAAATTATCTCATTACTTTTGTTTTAAAAAATTGGTTTTGATAATAATAATTGTATTATTTATGGAATATAAAGGGAGGCGCAAGATTGTACTTTTCTCTAAGAAAGGCGCGTAAAAAAAAGCTTGGAAACCTCTGGTCTATGGTGACAAGACCGGAGTTTATCCCGGTATACCGAGGAGTCGGTTTAGAGGGGTTTACTGTAGTCAATCTATTTATGAACTTAAAGACAAGTATATTCAAATATAGAAATAATTTAATTATTTCGTTTTTTAGTAATAAATATATATAGAACTTGTTTCAATAATTAGACCAGTAGCGTTGTAGTTTATACATATTGATGAGTGAAAAACTTCTCTTTAAAGGTAGTTGTGGTTTTATATTCTTAAACTTTTATTAGTTGTCTTGATTGGAGATTCAAGCGTTGGGAAAAGTCAGTTGCTCAATAGTTATGTGCGAAAAAAATTTCAAGAGAATACAAAAGCGACAATTGGAGTCGAATTTTTAACCAAGTATTTTTTAAACATTCTGACTCATAAAGAACTCTTGAAATCAAAGGAAAAACAATCACAGTCCAAATTTGGGACACTGCGGGTCAGGAGCGTTTTAAATCAGTCGGCTCTGGGTATTTTTTATTTTTAAAAATTAAAGACATTATCGAGGGGCCCATGGAATAATTTTAGCATACGACGTGACCTCAATTTCTTCCTTTGACTCACTCACCAATTGGTTAAACGAAGCCAAAAAATATATTGGTTCGAAATTTTTTTTACCTCTACTTGTGGGAAATAAATCTGATTTGGAAGGAGATAGGGTAATTACTAAAATTGCTGGAAAGAACTTTGCAGGTTGTTTATTAATTTTTAAATTTTAGCGTTGAATAATATGATGTTTATGGAAACATCGGCCCGAACAGGTCATAATGTTGAAAAGGCTTTTTTCGAGTTTTTTATGGGTGAATCATTAAAATTGTCATTTTTAGCGATTTACAAGGCTTTCGATGAATCACTTACAGGAAACAGTAATGAAAATGTTCTACCAAATTCTCAGAAAATCACTATACCTGAACCGTTTAAAAAGAGAAATTCAAATTGTTGTTGAAATAAATTATTTTTAATGGTGGAAATTTTGTTTTACTAATATTTATTTTGACAATTCTACCACTAAGTAGGTAAATGAGTGATTTTTAGTTATAATTAGTGAACTATAATAACGAGAAGCGATAAATTATTCGTTTTAATTAATGGCGGGGAATACTTCAAGGACTACCGAAGGTCAAAAATCCTTTGGTCAAATAAAAAGTAATAATACACGAATAAGACCATCTAAAAATTTTATCTGGACGGCAACTCATTTAGTTTGTCTCCCCCAAAGCCAGCGTCCGTTTCGGAGATATATCGATGCTCAAAGCTAGCAATGAAAAAGAATGAGATATCATAAAGAATTTTTGTGATCACATAATTGATTAAATTTGAAATTAACTATGGGTAATTAAGGTAATAAACTAAGCGGGATCAGCAAAAAACTAAGTGGAATCAATGACTTTTTTGATATCAAACAATATGGAATTAATAGCAAACTAAATTGGATTAACCCTAAAAAATTTTTTGTTTAAAATTTAATGTTAACCATATTTAGTGTGTTAGCAATACTTCCCTGTATTCCATAAATAAATCTTACACAATCTTTAGATTTGAATTGTTTTTATTCTATCTACAATTATTTTGTAAATATCCGTGTTCGATATTCTTTAATTGAAAAACCTTCCTCTTGTTAGAATAAAATTTGGTTTTTTAGAGAAGAGATGTCTTTTTTTCACGTGAGTTATTATTTTTGACTATACATTTTCGATGGGATTAAACATTGGACTGTACGGACCAAGACAAAGAATGTGAAAATCAATAAACTCTCCAATCGAAGAACTTCTTCGATATCACTATGAGCTGGTGCATTTTCCAACATTACAATAACTGGACCACCATGTTTAATCTGTGCTTGCATCAAACAAGTATTCATCTAATGACAAGCCTACTCTTTTTTTAAAGCTCCTCTTTGGATTTCATAGTAAATGAGTTCTAGATTTAAGATGCATCCAATTATATGCATATTTGACTTTTTGATGCAGCAGCTAAAGTAGTGCATCTTGTTCTTTCTACTGCTGATATTGAGATTAAAGCTCGATTCATCTATGAAGAAAGTTGGTTTGTTTTCATATTAAAATTTTAAATATTTTTCAACAAATTACTTTCTTTTGATTTTGTTAATTTAACAGTTTGCTTTTTGAGGCTTGAATCTCGATTTCTTTAATGTATACAGAGATGTCAAGCAATACTCGATTTTTACATTGATAATTGCAGAAAATTTAATTCAATTTTTTTATTCCATGAGGTGTAGTTGGGTTATCGTCTTTAAAGCATAATATAAAAGAGTCGACATGTTCTCCTTTAAACTTTTTTAAAATAATTTCCACCTCTAGTGTCAGGTTTAACTCCATTTCTTATCCAACAATATGCCGTTTTTTTCGAGATATTGAGTTCAATTGCCGTTTTTTCAAATCCCCACCTGATCCAATTAAATATATTTTATTTCTATGCATTTGATTTCTCTCTTCCAATGATTTACGTGGCAGTTTTATTTTCTGGACCGAAATATAATATTTATAATAAACTTAATCATTTATTGATCTCATTTAGTTCGTTATTTAACCCACTTAGTTTACTGTTAGTCCCACTTGGTTTGATTCCACTTCTTTAAAAACTTTATTGATTTTTTTGTTAAGTTTATTTTCCTTGCATTTTTATATGACATTGATGTTCCAGAATTTCCAACAGTAAATCTATTCACTTATACGTTCTGAAATATTGTTTTTTGAATATTTAATTTTTTTCCACAATTAATTTTTAGTTTAGGCATTCATAACTTTTAAGAACATAGAAAATATTAAAAAAATGACCAAGTGACGGACAAAAAATAAGAAATAAATAATAATGAAGTAATTTAGAAAAAATTGTTTTAAAATATTTAAATTGGTTCATAAAGAAGTTCATTTTTTATTAATTATTAAGAATCTGAAGCAAAATACCTCATAGCCAAAGTCTGTCTCATAACGAGCTTCGACTGAATAAATTTATTGCGAAAAATTTTTAGGTATGGATTTATTACTAAATAAACTAATTCAAAGTTAAAAAAAGATTAAAAAACTATGACTGATATACAAAAATCTAGATATTAATCAGTATAAACAAAACTTGATCAATTATTTAAAAATTTTGTCTATTATTTATTATTTAATTAATTTGAAAAAATGTAAATTGTTATTGAATTTCTAAATAGATTTATTTACATTCCAATTTTGTTGGTTTATCATTGAAGTAATAACTTTTAAAATTATTAATTAATAGAGTTACAAAAACTAGTTTAGTATTACTAAAGATGACTGGTCAGCAAAGTTTATTTAAAGATCTCCTGGCAGGGGGGTTTGGAGGAACCTGTCTCGTTGCTTCCGGATTTCCATTTGATACTATTAAAGTAAGGCTTCAGACGTCAACCGCTACTTCGAATGGGCTATCTCCTGTCTACACAAATGCTACTGATTGTGCTCGAAAAATATTGAAAAATGAAGTACTAGAAATATTTTTATCAGGGATTTTTTGGATTTTATAAAGGAATGGGAGCTCCGATTGTCGGAGTAGCCCCAATATATGCTTTATGCTTTTTTGGCTACAACGTGGGTCTTCGCTTACAATTGGGGACAAACTACACACAAAAGCCAACGTATTAAATTTTTAAAACATTTTTTATAAAAAATTAAATATATTAATTAAGATATACAAATATATTATCAGCTGGATTATTATCTGGGATATTTACGGTTATTCTGATGGCACCTGGAGAGAGAATAAAATGTCTATTACAAGTACAGACAAATTCTCAAGTTAAACTTTACAATGGGCCTATTGACTGTGCAAAAAAATTATTTAAAGAAGGTGGGATGCGATCAATATATAAAGGAAGTCTCCTAACACTGTACAGAGGTTATAAAATAGCTTTTCACCCAAATTATAGATGTACCCGGAAGTGGAGCATATTTTCTTACCTATAATTTATTAAAGGACAAACTATCGTCTGATGAGGGACTTAGTCCTCTTAAAACGTTATTTGCAGGAGGAATGGCTGGTGTATTCAATTGGGTCGTCTCAATGCCTCAGGATATGATTAAATCTCGTTTTCAGACTGGTTTGACATTTTTAGTTGTATAATTTTGTAGCTTCCGTGAATACGTATCCGAATGGGTTGAGAGATGTTGTTTCTGAAATTATGAGGGAGGGTGGTCCTCTAGGATTCTATAGAGGATTCGCTCCTGTCATTGTCAGAGCATTTTTTGCAAATGCAGTTCTCTTCTTTGTATATTTTAGATGTGTTTCATGGGATATGAAACAGCTATTTGGACGTTAAATAAGGTCTTCTAATTTGTTGTTTTGAAAAACTCTTTTTATCTATATTTGTGGATTGGTGTTGAAAATAGATTAAATAATTAAGAATATGTTGTTGCCGATCAATGAAGCGTACTTGCTTCGCACACAGCAGTAACACTGCTTATTTAACTGAGTGAACAAATTTTGTATATTGGTTTTTTTGAAATTTAAAATTTATTTTATGACCAAAAGTGAGACTTTTCAAACTAAAAACTCTTGTTTTGACTAAAAACAATTTTTTTAGTTACTTGGAAATTACACAAATTAATTAAGTTAATATTATTTAATTGATATTAATCCGACCGTTGTCCGCTGGAGGTTAATCTCCTCCTTTTAGAGGAGGAAGTAACCAACATCACTCCTTGATCCTCTGTCTCCAGGTTAGTTACGACTCTTTTTCCCTCGTTCTCCATATTATCTTTATACGAATGACTTGCTTCAATTAAAAGGCTACTGGCTGAATTTATCTCGTCATCAGTGATTCTGATCCCATGCCTGTGCTCAACAATAATACTTTCCAATGTTTTCTTCAATACAACTGACTGTATATAAGACCGAGTTGCGTCTTCGATAGCCAACTTTTCAATGTATTTTTTAAAAAACTTGGAAACGACCCCGTCCCAAGTCAAAATCAGTGGAATTATTTTCACTTGAGCGTCGTTAAGAATGGACAACTCCCCTGCCAATAAATCGTATTTATGGCATTTCTCGACCTCGACCTGCTTCAGGTGGTCTTGAGAAGTGATTCCAACTTCGATAAGAGTAATTTCATTTTTAGTTTTGTAGTACACAAATATATCAGGCTTGTTGCACTGAATATTCGTGTCGGTAATTATTTTAGAATCGACACGTATTTTAACATTTTGCGTAGATATGATTGATTGGACAGAATACCCCTTCAATTTTTTGATTTTGCTGATTGAGTACTTCCTGCATAGATGGAGATGAATACATCTCACGACCTCATTATGTCTTCTGACGTAATCACTGTTGAGCATTTTCCCACACTGTGTTGGCAAATGCCCAACCGTTTTTTTGCTTCTTATACAATGATTGCACAATGCTCCCTTGGTTGAAAAAAACAGATTTCTGTCCTGCAGTAGGCAATATAGTGCCTCACTTCTGGGAGAAACATTTCCTCTCGAAAGCTATCCACTTGACGTTTCTATATCAATATTCTGGTCATTTAGACATCTGAATAATATGGAATGCATAGCTTTACATTCGATCCCCTTGATTAACCAATACTTCTGGGCTGTTTTGATAGACTCCACACATATGCTTTCTTTTCTCTCAATACCATATTTGGAGGCTAGAAATCCTGCGATCCTTGATAAGTGCAATTTATTTGTTTTAATTGATCGCAGAATCCCCGACCTCCTCAGGCAAACCGAAGATATTCTCTCAAGGCCACCCAAGAACTGGAATAGCATCAATTCACTTTTAAAAACAATCGACGTTAATCCTCTTCTAAGATTTTTCCTGCATAAATACAGCCGCTCCTTGTTTGTCGGCTTAAATGTATTTTGAAGGAGACGAGTAAGCCCCTGATTTGCAGGTCAATATTTTCGAATTTCGAAGGCTCAATGTCGATCAAGCCAATATAATAATTACAGTATGGTCCAAAAATATTACACCCCTTGTTTTTTTGTTGAAAAAATCTTATATCTGTTAGAATCAAAGGCTGGAGTTCCTTTCGGAGATCGGCTTGATGATCTCGAGGAAGAGTCACGAGAGACGTGAGTCTAGCTGGTTTTTTCAGCACATTTCGCTCGCGATATTGCGCGGAAACTGCCTGTCTATTTGCTCGGCCTCTCAATCAAAGAATTAACGTGGATGAATTAGAATTTAATTGATTAATTTGGAAAAAATAGTTATATCTGAGTGATATTAACTAGCAATTCTACTTTGTCAATGTTGACACTATTATTTTGATCAATTCTGGTTTCATGTGGACCTCGCTTGATCTTAACAAGCAAGAGAATTGTTTTTTCCATCGTCTCCTACGCGGAGCAACTATTCATTAAAATACAACTTATTCAAGATTAATTGAACTGCAAATATGTCCTCTTTTACTAATTGTAGAGCGTATGAGTAGAAAAATAATATTGCCTAAGCTTAATAAGCCACCGAGTATGGTCGTCTCAAATTTAATGTGGAGAGCCATCCACGTTACACATTCTAACGTGTTTTTGTCCAACTGAATCATCGTTAAATTCTGATATTGATTCAGCCCTTGCACTTTGGAAACAAAGTTAATTTGAACTTCATTCCGATGTCATTTCTCAGCGAGATTGGGACAAAATTGGAACCGCTCCTTGAACAACACAGGGCCTGTTTCCGTTCCGCCTGTCAGCCATACTCAGGCTCCTGGCTTAATGTTCTCTCTTCTCCGCTTTTGGATACTGTTTTCGATAGGGATTCACTCCGTTTGTGTATCTGCAATCGTCTTGGACTCCCTGTTTGGAGACCTCACCCCTGCCGTTGTGGGGCTAAAGTTGACGCCCTTGGGATCCATTCTCTGTCTTGTAGAATGAGCACACTGAAATCAACAATGTAATTCACAAAGCCCTGGAAAGACCTGGTTTTCCTTCAGTTCTAGAACTGACGGGCCTTGATCTTGAAGATGCAAAACGTCTAGACGGCTGTACGCTTTTGAATCCGGGAAGCTGCTTGTTTCCGACTCTTTCGCCAAGCGAGCTTTGAATTCCACTGCATGTTGACTCGGTTCGTCGGCTGAGAAGACGAATCCACGAAACTGTCAAACTACGATGATTTGTGCGATCTGTGTTTTCGGGGCAAAGACGCTTGCTCGTCTAAAGAAACTTGACCGTGCACCCATCGCTCCAGAGATCCCAGGGAATTTATATTCCTTATTCAAAAGATGACTGTTTTAAACGGGAATTATCTCTCAATCCTGAAAACTAGTACTTAATAACTAGAATTCTCTCCCTCACCACACCACGCTTGGCCTGCTTTGAGACTGCATGTCGCCCTCACAGCGGAGCCGGCTAAATGCCACTCCACTGCCGAGTATTGGGAACCTTCTGGACTGGAATTTGTTTACGTCTTGGTCTTCGCCTATGCAAGCCACATGTCTGCCGCTGTGGCGCAAAAATCTGTCGCTTTGGACTGCACGCTTTATCGTGTAGACGCAGTGCTGCCGAATCCCGCGGCACGCGGCTCTTAACGACCTTATCAAGAGAGCCCTGAAGTCGCCGGAATCCCCTCCCTGCTTGAACCTTCTGGGATCGATCGGGGGGACGGAAAAAGGCCTGACTGGATTACTGTTTTCCCTTCAACAAGGGGAACCTCTTACCTGGGATGCAACGTGTGTGGACTCTTTCTCTTCGCCGCAGAACCTGCTGATGTCCGCATCCGCCCCTGGATCTATTGTCACAACCGCGGAATGCTAAAAGATGCGGAAGTACTCCTCACTTACGGAAAAGTTCCAATTCTTTCCATTCCCGGTTGAGACTTCCGGTTCCTCGGGCGGTATGTCTGCTATTACAGGCGACGCTCGCGAATCAAGATGGTTTTTCGAGCGGATATCTTTTGCAATAGTACGCTCTAATTCTTTCTCGATCGCGTCGGCTTCCCGTCCATGAAGCTTTCAACACTTGACTGAATTCTTTTTTGTAATAAACTAATCATTATATGACTAAATGAAAAAAAATATAACTTTATGGAAAAAATATGACTTTATGAAAAAAATATGACATTAATGACCTATTAAACTACATCGAAAGTAAATAAAATAGAAGAATAATAATTTAAAATGATGAAAATAATAAACTAACAATTCTTTTTTTTTTAATAAATCTAGTTAACATCGAAGCTATTTCTTTGTAAATGTCTAAGAATAACAGCAATGTAGAAGCGTCCCATCTGCAAAAACTTGCATTAAATGCAAGAACACTGGGCACTTGGCGTGCTACGGCGGATGTCCGTCTGCCAAAGCCGCAACAGCAGCCTCCAGAACCAACAGGCTAGAAGCCCAGTCCGCTGGGTAAAAGCCAAACCCACTGAATGAGTCTGGACAAAAGGACCTCATTAAAGTCCGTCAAAAGTCGATGTGTATATTCAGACGTCGCTGGCCCCCAGCACATTCTCAAGCTCGAAGTCAAACACTAATGAGTGTTATAACTCAGAAGTGGTCCGCTCGGCTGTCCCCCATAAGAAGGCAGAAACCCACCGTGACAAAGCTTTGCCACAAAGAGGTCCCCACTCGGATCAGGACCTACACAACAGAGATGCCCTACTGGAATTCTTCCGCCGTTGTGTAGGAGCCCTGACCAAACTTGGAGTGGATATGAATATGCTGCAAGAGCTCCTGCTAGAAGGGAGCAATTCAGCAACATAGCCACTATCAATATAATCGCTGTGAATGCCCGATCTATCAAGAGACGGCATCACGACTTCGTTGAGATGGTGAACAGCGGCCATCCAGACATTATTGTCGTCAACGAGTCGAAGCTCAAGGAAGATGACTCTTACCAGCTCCCAGGCTACCGGTCAGTGGATCTTAAATGGGGTAGCTGCTCTACGCCTGGGACTGGCTCGAGCATCTTCTACTGTGAAAAACTCCAAGTCCGTAACCTCACTATCATCGAGGGGACACTATGTGAATTCCTCTCCCTTGAGGTGAAAACCGAATCTTTCTTGTTTAGGCCATGGAATCTGCTCGTAACAATACCGGCGTCAAAATAAAGTGTCACCGTCCATTTGCCGGACCGTACATCACTTTAAAACAAAAAAACATATCATTTCAAATAATAATGACTTAATGATTCTGTCCGATTGTGGTCGAGACAACTGGAGGAATAAGTGGGAAATCGCTTCGCTTCCTAAAGAAGCTTGGACGCTTAGCCACATTAAAAAGCCACGACACACGTGAGACCCGGTGGCTTCTCCAGTTGATCTCCGTTGCTATCGTGAGAGGCAACGCAACGTCAATTATGTTGGCGGGGTCCACTTCGGACCGGTTAAATTTTCTTAATTAATTCCATAAATTAACTCCTATTAACAAATTGAAATTTTTGTTGAATGCAAAACTATGAAAAATTCTGCGAAAGTGACAGAAAGTGCTGGAAGAAAAAATAATTAAAAATTTTAAAATGAATGATTATTATTGTCCTGAAATTCCAAAAGACAAAAGTATAGACTTAAAAAATTGTCTGAAACGTTTGAATTTGATGATGAAAAACAATTTTACTTGAAAAGTGGATTTAGGATGCGATTTTTTACTTCTGATCAAGCAAAATTAGGATGCGATTTTTTACCATGGATACAAGGCCAGGTTGAAAGGTATATTTTATTCTACAAAAAATGTAAATAGATTTAATCAAAGTATTAAACGTTGGATATCTTCAACCTCGGCCTCAAATGGCGACTTTGGGAGATATGTTAATATAATTAAAAAAATTGTATTTCAATACAATATCACTGTACATCAAAGTACGAAACAAATCCCATTTTATATTTTTATGGGTGCACACTATCCGCAAAATCCTGAAATTAATGATTGTAATGAAGAAAATCTTACTAAAGCTCGGGAAGGAGCTTATAAGAATCTCTAGATTTGTGGAGACTATATGTCAAAACGAAGACGGTGGAAATTTGATGAAGACGAAATCAAAATTGGCAATTGTGTTTTGCTCCGTCATGACCAAGATGCAAACGAGCAAAATAAAAGATGCCCTCTATATGACCAATTAAATGTAACTAAGTACTTCGTTATTTATGGACTGGGTGAGAATTTTACAACACATAGAGAAGATGGAAATATTATATAAATATTTTTTGTAATATTGAAAATAAGTGAATAAATTGAGTAACTTCGGACTTGGAAAAAAAATATGTTGTTTTTTTAGCGAAAAATTGTAAAATGAGAAATGCGGTCCGGCAAATGGACGCTGACATAAAGCAATTCAGATGGCTGTTGCCTCGCAATAAAAAATATTTGGGGCTGTTTTCTTATAAATTGAATTTTTACTTTTAAGGAATGAACTACCACAATAAAAAGTACACAATAAAATACTAAAAAAATCAAAATAAACAATAAAATACTAAAAAAATCAAAATAAACAATAAAATACTAAAAAATCAAAATAACAATAAATGTGACAGTCCGAATAAAATACACGCCGAATAATCTACACTTGTCACAAATGGCTGAAAAAAGAAATCTAAAAATTAGTATGAAAAAATCAATAATTGATTATTTATTTTTAGTAGAATCACATTATTATTTTTTATTTAAAAAAGCGTGAAACATGCGTGTAGTGAGATTATTTAAGGAAACACTGGACAAAATCAAGAAATGAAAGACTCCAACTTTGATACATCGTCAATCGAGCGGCATGAGCGATACAGGCTCACAAAATTGGGAAAGAATTTCCATTTTGAAAATGGAAAAACATATTTCGAAAAATGGGCTTAAATTGCGTTTTTTCTGTGAAGATGAAATCGAATTAAAGCTTAAGTTGCGTTGAGGTCCAACTTAATAAATAAAATTTGGCGGAACATAACTATAACCACTTTGGGAGAGACCGGCTTTTTTCGAAATTAAGAAATCTCTATTATGGATTGAATAGAGAAGAAATCTCTAAGGTGATTTCGAATTGTGCTTTCTGTCAGGTAATAACTCCTTTTAGTAAATATTCTTAGTCGAAAAAATTATTGTCTACGAAGCCTCCGATTACGCCAATCATTGCAAGGAGATGTAGGGACAGATACATTGCGGATTTAATTGACCTCAGAAGATATTCGGCGTTGAATGATGGCTTTAGCTGGGTATGAATTTTGTTAATAAATAGATTTTGGTAATTGTGGATTCTTTTCCAATATGTAATGCTTGAACTGTCGGTGACCAAATCTTCTGAAGAAATCGCAGATTTATTCCAAAGAATTTTTTATTATGTCGGGCCTCCGCTTATTCTACACACTGATAATGGAAGGGAATTTTGCAATTCGCAATGGATGCTCTATGTACGAAATATGGTATAAAACATGTACGTGGGAGGCCTCGTGCTCCTTGGGTACAAGGCAAGTCGAAAGGTTAATGATTTAAAATCGATTTGTAGATTTAATCAAAGCATAAAACGCTGGCTATCGTCGGCAAGTTCTTCTCAAAATTGTTTTGGACGATATCGCGAATGCATAAAGGACATCGTGTATGATTACAATAACAGCATTCATTCTTCGACAAAAAATCCTTTTTATAATATTCATGGGTGTTGAAAATCCTGGAAGGATTGATGAAGGGGGAATGGAGCAACTTTTAGCCTATGATTCAACTGGATTATCAGAGCACGAGAAAGTGCATTAGAAACTTAATTATTGCTGGCGAAAAAATGATTGAAAAAAGAAAATGGAGATACGACGAAGAAATATCAATGTCGGACGACTGTGGTTTTAAGGTCTCAAGCGTCAAATTAATTTTTAGACAGGACAACGATGCCAATGTTCGGCAGTATCCGCTGTACGATGGACTTGATGTTAATAAGTATATGTTGTCGAGCGAAGAAATGATCTCTATGTTATCGAAAAGGAGGACGGTGAGCGGTTACACGGAATTCATATTTCTCGATTAGCTAAAATTGATTAATTTTCATAAATCCATAATAAAATAATTTTTTATTTAAATTAACGATAATTTTATATGAAAATTTTATTAGGATAACCTAAAATGGAATAACATATTCAAACGTATAAGTTAACTGCGTAAATTGAGTGTGGTTGGTTTTGTTTATATAAATTAGTAAAAAAGGTTAATGATTTTACATTAAAATCATATTTTTAATAATAATAAACATTTTGTTGTGTAAATTTTTAATTTCAGTAAAATTAAAGAATGTAATTATTCGGCGTGTATTTTATTCGGACTGTGACATAAAATACTAAAAAAATCAAAATAAACAATAAAATACTAGATAAAAATGAATTTAATTCAAGAAATCCTTATGAATGAAGATTAATTAATTGATAAAATGAATACAAATTTACTTGCAAAATAAACTCTATAGAAAATATTTTACCAGTAGTCAATTTAAATAATCTTCAAACAAATAAAAAAACAAAAATATTATAAAAATAAAGTATTAATTGCAAGAAAAAATAAAACCAGAATTAACAACCACAAGCAGAACAAAAAAATAACATAACAGCAAGCTGTACATAACACGTGATATGTAATTTATCCTAATTAAGTCAATAAATTTAAAATATTTAAAAAAAAATAAATAAAATTTAATTTCTGTTTAAATTCAGCTAAGTTACTTTTTAATACTTTTTAAATAGGAATAGAATGGAATGTTTATTGATCAGAAACCGAAAGAAAACAAGGAAAGATCGAAGAGATTAATCGAGGCACCGAAGTGTCTCTTTCAATGCGTATCCCCATTTATCGATGTTTACAATTTTTCTCAAGACTAGAGGTGCACCGATTAATCGCCGATAATCGGTAATCGGCATATCGGCCACTTTGCCGATTATCGGTAATCGGCAAAATCTGCCGATTAATCGGTAATGTATTATTTTCCGAATACAATTGTATACAACAAAACGTTAAAAAAAACAAAATTTTTTTTAGAAGAATCAATAATTAAAGTCTAATGTTCTTAATTATATTTTAGGTACATCATCATTTCTCCATTCTCTGGCAAAAGTCTATTTCTTTTCGGTTGATATATATTTCCTCCAGTGCTGAAAACTCTTTCGCTTTCTACAGACAAAGCAGGAGCTGTTAAATATTTCAACGCCATTTTACTTAAGCGGGAAATATTATCAATTGCACATGTTACGAGAGCTTTTCGTTGTTCGATCACTCTCGATGACATGTAATAAGTAGAATTCCATCTGATATTAATATCTTGTTTCAATTTATGGACAGGCAGATTTAATTGAGTTTTGCAAGTTAGTTAATTTGCTAATTGCAAGTGCAGAATGATTAAAATGGCTTACAATATCCCGACTAGTACTAATAATATTTTTGACATCTTCTTGAGAAAAAATTGATTCATTTATTGATAATTGAAGTGAATGCGAAAAATATTTTCTGGAGGGAATACAATAATTTGGAATAATATGATTTAGTAATCGAATGAAACCAATATCACCAACAAATGAATAGGGTAATAAATTAACTGCAATCATTTCTCCCATTAATTTATGAATTATTTTTGATTTATGATCGTCAATATTCCACATATTTTTCTTTTCTATAACTTGAGTAAGTGTTAACTGCTTCAATTGAGGCAAAGGTCGTTTTTTTTCTGTAACACAATTGTTCTTCAGCTAATTGTTCACTATGATAAACCCTAAGATGATTTATCATATTAGATGTTGTAAATGTCTTTCGCGTTCGTCCTCCTCTTGATATTAAAATATCGCATAATTTACATACGCAAAAAACGAATTATCGTCTGAGACATCAAAAATTTCCATACAACGCTCGACATGTTAAACAAAATATTTAATTACATTTTTAATAAAATAAATTACATATAAATATATTTTTATGTATAATATAATGGCCGATTAATCGGTATCGGTGAAATTGGCCGATAATCGGTAATCGGCAAAATCCAAAAATGGTTATCGGTGCATCACTACTCAAGACTATCCGGATCGTGGGCACAGCAGATTCTTGCGAGCTTTCTAGCCCTCCGTCAAGTTGTACTTTATAAGCCAGTTTCAATGCGAAACGTCTTGTTTTTTCCAACTGTTTGACAAAGTAGTCACTCTCCTCCGACAGTACCAGCCCTCATAGCCATATGTGAGGACATTAACTAATTTATAACTTTTTCGTTTTACTTTATTGTTCTATTTTATTAAGAAATATTTTAATTTTCTACCATTACAAATTATTAGTTTCAAAAACGATTTCAAAAGATATTAATTGACAATATACAAGGAATTATTAAGCCAGCAATAAGAAGACTATGTCGAAGAGGAGGTGTTCGAAGAATTTCTGGAAAAATTTACGACGCGACACGTTCTGTCCTTAAAATTTTTATTGAGCAAACTGTTCGTGATTGTATTTCTTACACTGAACATGCCAAAAGAAAAACTGTTATTGCAATGGACGTTGTTAATGCCTTGAAACGTCAAGGTAGGACAATTTACGGATTTGGTGGATAAATTATAAATAATTTTTTTAATAAAATACATTGATATTCCTTACAAATTAACCAGATAAAAATTAGCAATTTCATAACAAGCTAACAAACGACGGTGAAATACTACGATTGCTTTTTTTAATCGGTAAGAAATGTTCTAGAAAAAACAAAAAGTATATTTATAGAGTAAATTAGAGTTATATCATTCGAAAATTTTATTTTTTTCTAATAGTTTACTTTTTCGAATCGTTTTATAATTATGTTTAGTCAGAGAATCAGTAAAAATCTCGCGTTTTATGGAGAAAATGTACATCTATTTTTAAATTTAAATATGATGCGAATATTTTAAAAATTTTATAATTTTTGTCGCTTCTGAGGTTAATTTGAGTTAACTAAAATTCCCCCTTTTAATTTTTGTTCTATTTAGCTTTTCTATTTGCTGTGCATCTCCTCATGACATTAACTAATTTATAACTTTTTCGTTTTATTTTATTGTTCTATTTTATTAGAAATATTTTAAATTTCTACCATTACAAATTATTAGTTTCAAAAATTTCGGAATGATACTTTTTTGCAAAAGGACAAAAAAGAGCTCCCATTAAAACCAAAAATGTTTCTGTTGCTACAAAGAAAACAAAGAAAAACTTTTTCAATATATCTTATGAAAATTTTAAAGACAGTACATAATCAACTTGGGATGTCAAAGAAGGCTATGATGGCTATGGACAGTTTTACATTCGATGTTTAGACAAAATAAAAACCGAGGCTTCAAATCTAGTCTATTAGAATTCGAAGGCTACCATTACCTCACGTGAAATACAGACTGCAGTTCGTCTGATTCTTCCGGATGAATTGGCAAAACATGCTATTACAGAAGGTGCAAAGGCAGTTACTAAGTACACGAATACAAAATAACATTTTAAAAATAATTTTTTATTCATTTGTTCTTTAAATAACTATTGCAACAATCGAATTTTAACTAGTAATTGTTCCTTTGCCATTCGAGATCTCCGCTGCCTTCTCAAACATCCAAGTTCTTAAAAGACGTCGGCCTCCTTATCGCTCGGAAAAACATTTATGCACGCAAATCTTCTTGGCTAAAACGGAGGATCGCGGTTACAATCATGCGCGACAACTTGCAAGCTGATCGTTCTCTGCTTTTTGTTTACTTGATTAACTAGTAATTTAGTCTGTAATCTTGCAAAATTCATCAATTTAAGCAATAGTTACAATTATTTGATGGTGCTGATAAAATATTATTTAAAAAATATTTAATTTTTTGATTTTAATAATGACGAGTAATTTAACCAAAAAATTTTCGGAATAATACTTGTTTGCATTACTCGAAAAAATTTCGGAATGATGTCTTTTTTTACTATACTGGCATTGTCATTGTTGTCTGAAATAAAAAAATATGGCTAGAACAAAACAAACAGCTCGAAAATCTACTGGTGCAAAAGTACCAAGGAAACAGTTGTCTGCAAAATCTGCTCGCAAGTCTGTTTCACAATTTGGAGGGGTAAAGAAACCTCATCGATTTCGACCTGGAGTTGTTGCAATGCGAGAAATTAGACGATATCAAAAGAGCACTGATTTGTTACTACGAAAACTTCCATTCCAGAGACTCGTGAGAGAAACCGCTCAGTTTATCAAAACTGATTTACGTTTTCAATCGTCAGCAATTGTCGCTCTCCAAGAAGCGGCAGAGAGTTACCTTGTTGGAATTTTCGAAGACAGTAATTTGTGCGCAATTCACGGAAAAAGAGTAACTATAATGCCAAACGATATGCATTTATCGAGAAGAATTCGAGGTGAAAAAACATAACTTGTTTTTTTAAATAAAAAAATGATTTATTGTAGACAATTTTTGAATTTTTTGTTGAAGTTTGTAGAAAATGCATTTCGTTTAGATAAATAGAGGATACTAGTTGTGTATCGTAGAAAAAATATAATTCAAATTGTTTAATACGGATTTGTTTGAAAATTAATATAAATGAGGAAAACAAACAAAAACCTATAACCATGAACAAGCTACAGTGAACAAAAATAAAAACTGGACATACTTTTTCTTATAAATTTACAATGGGACAATATTGCAAATATGTCTCAAATTTGTTCTTAACATAGATTAAAGTATTTTACATTTTTTAGTTTTTTAATAAATATATCGAAAATTCAGCCACAGCACAAGAGAAAAATAGTTGCAGCGGGGACACTTCGTTTGGATTAGTTAGTTTCTAATAACATGTTCTCTCTCTAAATATAAGAATCTTTTCATCTGCAATTGCAAAACAATTGGAATCTTATTCTGATATTCAAATATCAAAATCTACAATAAAAAAGACACTACATGAATGCAATTTATATGGCCGAGTACCTCGAAGGAAACCATTATTGTCAAAAAGGCACAAAAGAAACCGTTTACAATTTGCAAAAAATATGTAAACAAAAATATGAATTTTTGGAATAGAATTCTGTGATCAGATGAGACCAAAATCAATTTCTTCGGATCAGATGGAATTCAGCATGTGTGGCGCAAAAATGGCGATGCAATAAATCCAAAATGCATAGTGGCTACAATAACAATGGCGGCGGAAATATAAAGATATGGGGATCTATGAGCTCGCAAGGACCTGGTGAACTTTATATCATAAATGGGATCATGAATGCAGACATGTACATTAATATACTTGAGGAAAAAATGGTTCCCTTTATCAACAAACATTCAGGAAATCCGATTTTCCAACAAGATAACGATTCGAAGCATACTGCAAAGAAGACTAAAAGTTTTTTGACTGACAAAAAATCTTGCAAATGAACTGGCCGAGCATGTCGCCAAATTTAAATCCAATTGAACACCTGTGGTGCTATTTAAAAAGAAAAATTTTAACATTTGACGTCACAAATAAAAAAAATCTAGAAAATTTAATTATTGAAGAATGGAAAAAAATTCCAAAGGAAATATGTATCAAATTGGTGGAATCAATAACCTCGAGACTAAAAGTAGTCATCAAAAATAAAGGAGGGCACACCAAATACTGACTTTTTAAATGGTGTACTATTTATGAGGCGGCAATTTTTCATGTTTTTGCTCACAGATATAAAATAAATTGATTTTTGGTTTTAAAAAAATAAAAATTATTAAATCAACTTTAATAAGAACTAAATTGCATAAAAATAGTTTAAGTAATTAATTATTAGTATCGGAAATTGATTTTATTTGTCAAAAAGTCAAGGGGTGTAATATTTGTGAACCATATTGTATATAACGATAGTGCATATTTGTTTATGGCATGAAAAAAGTTTGCAGAGTTTAGTTTTGTTTTGTAGAGATTGATTATTCTTTCCTTAACTTTCTGTAGGATTGACCCCATAACTTTTTCTTTAAGGACAACACTCCCTTTGTCTTCTAACACCCCCAAATAACGATATCCTTCCATTCCTTCATAGGTTTACAGAACGAAAGATTGTCCAGATTGGACACAGATTTTTGAGGATTCATCTCCAACCAGGCAGTTTCAAAAAACTTCCGGACTGTTTTCATCATTTCTACAATCTTATTCTCTTTATATGCAAGTAGTTTAAGATCGTCCACAAAGAAGAAATGATTCGTCGAGTAAGTCTCCATGTTAAGGTCACTTTGGTTAATCGTTGGTCAATTTGGAGGTTTACATTCCATCTTTTAACAATACTCTTCACAAAGGCCGTTATCCACGAAGGGATCCCTGAACACTCTAACACATTGAATAAAAAGGCGTGATCGACAGAATCGAATGCCTTCTTGACATCAATCCATACCGAGTAGAAATTGTTCTGATATTCCTTATTGATACATTGATTAATCAGGGCCTGTTCTTTAGCACCCTGGCATCGCCTTCTCGTCCCAAGTTGGTTGTCGGAAATTAGACCAAATGAATCCACAAAGTCCGATAGTTTCGAGTTGACGCATTAAGTTACTATCTTTTATAGGTTAGGCATGCACGTGATGGGCCGAAGATCGTTTGGGGTTTTACAGATGTCTTTTTTTGGGATCAAATATGTTGTTCCAGTATAAAACCATTTCCCGGGGATATAATCTCCTCGGACTATTCTGAAAATCTTCTTGCATAGGGGGCCATTCAGGGAGTTCATTTTTTAATAAAGAAGTTGTAGACACCATCGCAGCCACTTGCCTTCCAGTCAGAGGCCCATTACTTAGAAATCATAGAAACAAGTATAAAGCGCCGATACAGTCCTTTTCTGGTATTTAGCCCGCAGGCACACAGGATTGCACCCTTTTGGAGATCTACAGAGCCAAGCGGAAATTGTATATAAATGGTTCAAAAATACTTACGAAAGTGTGACATGTAGGGCGGGCTGTGATTTTAAACTGCTTTTTTGTGGAGTCACGCCTGGAAAAAAGTTTTTTGACAAAGGTGACACTCACATAAACATTTGAGAAAATTTTTATGGATAGCAACCTAGAAATATATTAAGTTAAGGGAATTTTTAGGGAACCATTTCCCAAGCTTTGGTGGAGCAACGTCAAGTAACCGCCTCAAGTTCGCCTTGTTTCGTGGCATCAAAAATCACATTTCCGTAGCTGTCCTCGATCTTTAGTCTGTTCTCATGCTTACTCCTAGTGAGCAACCTCATTGTAAAGAACATCGGAGTACAATTCTTAAATCCTCAACTTCTTTTAGCCTAACATCCAAAACTTCTATGGAATCTTGATAGATATTCTAAGTTGTATATGAAGAGTACAATCTCTCAACCAGGTATCTTCGCAGTTTGATCTGAGAAAGCATCGCTCCTGAAGTGCGTAAAAAACAACTTCTAGTGTCAAACAGAGCAACGACGACCCTGTGGTCACTTTTCACGATGGTCTCTCTGTATGACTTCGAGTCCCGTAATAGTGTTCTATCTTTCTGTTTGCAAAGAATGTAGTCAATTTGGTTATAAATCGTCATGTAGACTTCAGACTCGTTTCTTCGGCGGCCTGTCCAGGTGGTCTTATGTCGTGCAGCATACGCAAACGCAATGTTAGATAGAAATAGACCAAACGCCGGCAAAAATTTATCAGCATAGCCTTCGGATGATTTCTAATCGCTCTTCTTTGTCTCCAGATAGTAGACTTGTTTTCTCGACCTACTTTAGCGTTCCAGTCTCCTGCAATGGAGACTAGAAAGAATAATTCCAGTTCGGCAAATATACCGAGAGCTAAAAAGTCACTGTGTTTAAACTTCACAGGGCTAAGTTTTATTAAAAAACAATTTATTATTATAGACACTCTCGCGATGCCATGGATCATGACAAAGCTTGTGCAGCACAGGAAACAATACGAGTAATTAGTTTATTCCATTTCCCGCGATCTTGGGCGACGTCCCGTAGTGCATCGAGATCGTCCTCGTCCTTTAATTCTTTACCAGCCCTCTTTAGGTCTCTATCTAGCGTACCCGGGAGAGTATTTCTTGGTCGCCCACGGAAACGATGGCCCCCAGCTTCGAAATAGTCCTCCATAGCGGCGTTTGCCGGTGCATCCAAATCCATCCTTAGAATATGTCCAAACAGCCTCCATCTGCATTTGGTAATTTCGAGCGAAATTGGTTTGCATGATGTTCTGGCATAAACTGTTCTGCTACACTTTGGTTGAACTTGTGACGTGGTTCTTTAAAGATGGAGTCTAAAAAGCGCAGGAAACTAACACCTTTTTCGCTACTCTCGTTTAATGTCAGAGGAATCGCTAAATCTTGGAAAAGAACAGCATTGTGCGAAGATCTGAAAAGATACAAAGTCTCTGTTGGATGTTTACAGGAGACAAAACTCCATGGGGGATTAAAAGAGGAACTGTCGGGCTATCACTTCATCTTATTCCGAAGTGAATGCAGACACTTTGGCCAAGGATTTGTAATAAAGAAGGAACTGAAACCAACGGTACATCGCTGTTGAAGCATATATGATCGGATTTGTGTACTTCAGATCAGCATGAATAAGCTTTGCTCATCTAAAAGCTTACTATCCATTATAAACGTATACGCACCCCACAGTGGAAGGATTGAAAAAGACCCCACTGAGATAGACTTGTTCTACTCTTGCCTGTCTGAAGCTTATTCTGAACTTGAAAAAACAATTTTTCATATGTAAACTATGAAAACCGCGTAAAGAAGCAAAATTTGAATAAACATTGAATACTATTCAAAACACAGTGATTCCAATTTTTATTAAAGTTATCTCACTTGCACATTTTGTCAAAAACAGAAACGTCTATCTTATTATTTGCAACTTAAATATTATTCAAATGTACGTATTGACTCGGGTCCCCACATTTTGAAGGTATAGTTTATAATTCAACTGAATATATGAATTAGAAATATGAACCAAATCTGCTTATAAAAACAATCATTTATAAAAAAAGGTTAATAAATAACTCCTTCACATGATTTAAATTTAGTCACTCCTTCAATATAAGCACCAACTTTGTCTTTATTAAGACATTTAAGTGCTCTCCAATCCAAATTTGCCAATTGCTTATAGCCATTCAACCTCCCATCTAATTCAATGTATAACAGCCATGCTTCTATACATTACTAACTCAACCCTAACTCGGTTCATCATGGCCTGTTTTAGTAACAGCGTCCTCCAAAACCCGAGAAACCATCTCCCACGTGATGGAACCTCCACAAGCCTATCATGATAAAAATATCCACTTAACCTCATATTCTAGAATAATATCAATGACTGTCTGGAAGAATGAGTATCTATATGGTCTGAATGAAGATAGTCTAAAAGTATATTGCAACTTTGATCACACCGTTTATAATCACCATTAAGAAGACACTCTATAGAAGTAACAGACGATGCCTTTAGACGGATAAAGCATTCTTGGAGTGGCAAACATCTCCGATTATGAGAATATGACTCTAGTAATTCCAGAGCTTCATTTCGCTGTCCACTCAGGTTCATATGAGACAAAAGCAAGCCCCAAAGCATCATGACTTGATCGTCAGGCATGGATGACTCCATTACCAATTTTATCGAACTTATAGCATGAGAATACATCCCCAATATAATATCCAACTTGATTCTTCTTTGCCACAATGGAAAGGCAAGAAACTCAGAACTATTTTCTTCCAAGTAACGGCATCCAAGTAATGTGAGCTGTTTAGCTTTATCCAATAATTGAATATTCGCACAAAAGTCAATCTATGATCACAATCCATCAATCAAACCAATAAAATTAATAATTTCTGCGGAATAGAAATGACCGAATTTGTCGACAATAACCAGTCAATGCATTTTGAAATTCGTTCGTGTATCTGAGAGAAATATTTGCAATCATTTCCATATTTTCTTGCCAGATAAACACAAAAATCCAAATATTCGACTCTTAACAAATCTAGAATAGGAGAATAGAAACAACCACAATCAGGACTCTGACTAATAGCAGAATCAAAATCTTTTATGGCAGCAAGATTATTCTCTTCTTCGGAAGAATCTTGGTTTAAAAATGAGCTCCTAAATCGAATTAATTGTCCTTTCACACGACCATCGTGTTCAAACTCGCGAACACTAATAAATTAATATAACAAATTGACCAATTGATTATGTGGTTGAGCAATTCCAAAAAATCAGAATCCGTAAAATTTACCTTCACAACCTCTCTAGCAAAGGAAAGCCAATATAGTGGCTCATCTAAAATTCAAAACGTCCAAATTACCTGGAAAGGTGGAAACAACATTCTTGAAAACAATCTGAGCTGTTTTTATATGGTTTTGATTGTCCTTCAGTGTGGACTCGTACTTGGGAATAATACAAGTTTCATCAAGAAGAGAACGTCTATTTCTTGCTTCCATTGCATGAGAAATCTCGAGCCAAAAGCACTACATTTATTATTTAAAAATCTTCACTTCAAGCCAAAGCGATTTTGATTTTTTGTGAAATTTAAGTGCCCTATGTAGTATGGTACGGGCTGTCCCAAAGTCTAATCTGGAACTTAATTCCAACGAGCCGCCATTAGCCACAATTCTAAAATTAATTAATTATTTTTTCATAATAAAGAATTTCGATATTATTCAATAAATTCTAAAAATACTTTCATTTGTGTTGTGATGTTTAAGTGCCCCAAAGTATGCTTGAGATGCTCTTGAATCCCACTCCTAAATATAATAAACATAAATATGTGAGAGAAAATAATATTTTAAGTATTTAATACAAGATTTTGACAAAATCCAATATAAGACCACCAAAGTTTGATATCATTGGGAAATCTTTGCAAAACACGATTAAAAAGGCGATTAATTCTCATAGAAATAGAGGCCATATGCTGACGGCTCAATGTATGTACAGACTTGCCATGTTTCTAAAGTAATATAACAAAATTACTTTTAAACGAGAGTTGAAAAGAGCAATTAAATTAAGCTCGTATTGAATGTATTGAAGGAAATCAGCTTTCTCTTTTTGTCGACGTATCAAACGATATTCATGCTGTGTTCTTTTTCGTAGAATCTCACTTTGATTTTTATTTATGTTTATTTACTCTGTTTCGTGTGTTGTGAAAATTGAAGATTGTGACATAAAACGTAGTTCTGGAAGCATTTCTTCTAATGATTCTTGTACAAATTCCGCCATGTTGTTCTAATATATTACATTCAAAATAATGCATACAAGAACACACAAGATTAATCACGTTATTTTATTTATATTAAATAAATTATGATTATTTTACATTTCGAGTTAATATTTTATAATTGTATAGAAAAGGATTCATAATGATTTAATTTAGATAATATTAAAATACGAGTTAATTCTATCTGAGAAATGATTTTGACTATTATACAGTACCGCTCAAATGTTTCGGACCACCCTATTTTTCTCAATTTCCAAGTCAATCCTAAATTATTTTTATACGGTTCTTTAGAGAAACTTATTAGATAAGCTTAACACATTTATTCTATTTTAAAAACTTGGACAGATATTCATGTTTGGCGCAATTTTAAAATTATCGATTTTATACTCGATCATATTTTCGGACCTTTTAAAAAAACCGAAATTTATTAAACTTATAAAAAGTTAATAATTAATATTTCCTCCGTTGTTCGTTATAACAGCATTTATCGCTCTGGAAGTGAATTGTATATTTTCAATGTACGAATTTCAATCTCGTACCAAATTTTTTTTGGTCAAATTCCAGAGCTCTGGAAGATCTTTTGGTTCCAGATCATAAAGTTTTTGTTAGTACCGACCACATATTTTCAATAATATTCAGTTCGGGTGACTGGCTCGGCCCAGTTTCTAAGATTTTTATTGTTTCCTTTGAAAAAAATTCATTGTCGACATGGACCGATGGGAAGGAGCGCCGTCTTGCTGGAGATACATGGTCTCATCATAAAAATTTTCGAGTCCAACATTTATAATTCTCTGATACTCTGCGGAATCAACTTTTTAATGCATAAGACAATGTTTCTCCATCCTTTGCAGCAATAGCTCCCCAGACCATAATGCTAGGAGAAAATTTTCGTGTTTTTAAACAATATTTTGAGTCAAATCTAGAGTTTGGTGGCCTTCTAACATAATTTTTGTGTTTGAATGCAAATTTATTTTGGCATTCATCACTAAAAATAATTTTACCCCAATCATTTTGGCTCCAAGTTAATTCTCAATGCACCAATTTTTCTAGCCTTTTTATGGCATATGGAAAGACTTGGTTTTAGGGCATTGCTTTCGCCCATTCAAATTATTTCTTTGTAGGCACTTTTAATTGTTTTGTGCTTACAATAGAATTTAATTTCATATCAAATTAATTTGATTTGCCGTTTTTGTGGGGTCTGCTTCGAATTCTCACTAATTTGCGTTCAATCTTGGGGATAACAATCTCGGTCGACCAGATTTGGGTCTGTCGGAATATAGTCCAACGGATGAATATCTGGAAATTGTTCTTTTGAACAGCAGTTTTGGATATTTTTTAATTTTTCGCAATTTCTCTTTGTGAAGCTCCATCTTTAAAAAAAGTGATGATAGCGACCCGATCAACCAGTGAAACACGCGGCATTTGTTATTTATAGTCTTTTGTTTTTAATTGAATCCAAAATTATTAAATTTAAGAGATTTAACTGGTTCGAAACATATGATTGCAACTGGTCCGGAACATATGATCGAGTCAAATCAATTATATTCAATTGGCGCCAACAAAATATTTAAAGAAAATTTTGAATAGAATAATGTATTTAAGCTTATCTAATAAGTTTCTCTAAGAACCGTAATAAAATAATTCAGGATTGACTTGGAAATTGAGAAATAGGGTGGTCCGAAACATTTGAGCGGTACTGTACATTAGTTTACGAAAAATTAAGGACAGTCAAGAGTGGTGTTTGATGATACGATTAAAAAGTCGATCACTTTTTATTAAAATACATATTTATAAATTGTGATATTTTTTTAATTGAGTATATGCACCGATGTTTTAGTCAAAGTTTCATCTTATTGATTTTTTGAAATTATTTTCTTCTTTTAAATAAGACAAGAGAGTTTTCTTCCTATGAACACATGAAAATTTTTTTATTCAAAAAATCATTAGTTTTTAACATATAGGAAAACAACTCCAATTTTAGAATTTGCAGGCTGAATTGTATTATTAGAAAATTCAATTTTACAATCCGCAAGTTCAATTTTATAGTTGGCAACTTTAATTTTATAATTTGCAATTTAACTAATCGACAACGTATAAAATTAGAGAAAAAAGGAAAATGAGCGTTATTTTAAAAATTCAACGTTCTGCATTTGAATTGCACTCGGAAGCTCAAGCTGAATGTTCGCTATAAATGCAACACATTTTTGAACAATAATCCTTTCAAGACACCGTATATTTACTTTCTTTTTAATCCTATAATATAATTTGTACTCGGCATATTTCATAATTAAGGTTGTCATCAACAAAAGCAGAAAATTCAATGTTGACGTTAAAATTAAGTTCAATTTTGACTTTGAAATAATAAATTATGCCAATTATAAAATTGAACTTGTCGATTATAAAAATGAAGTGATCGCGAGAGATATCCGCTCAAAAAACCATATCGATTCGCAGGCGTCCCCTGTGAGTGTCGACATGCGAGACCCGATCTCCTGAACAATGCTGATTTCCTTGCCGCCCAGATAGCCAGATGTCTCAACTGCGAATGGAAGGAATTAGTACTTCTCCACAAGTGAAAAGCCTGATGGCTCGTCTTCTGACTTTCTTGAGCGCGTCAGCGTACTTCTCTCTGTCTGTGCGAAGAGGATCTCTTGGATGTTTCCACGGAGGTTGACAATCGAAATTTTCCGCCAGAGCAATGATGATTATCGACTCTCACTTCTACGGAAAGCGATTCTTCTCCCGATATCGTGGGTGAAAGTCGTCGTGAGGATTTCGGCAACGCTTAACGTTTTGAATGCGACGAGGGCAAACTCCGCATTTTTCAAAGACACAACTGGAAACGGATCGACTCGAAATTTGGAACACCCAGTTGGGTTCGTTTGGAGATATAGGCACTCATCTCAAATAGAAACGTACCGATGATTCCAATAGTTGTTAAGGGAAAAACTTTAATCCGATAATATCTTAAAATGTATATGCAAATTATATTTAACAGTAGTTTCACCATAAGACTGAAAATAAAAATAAAATTTTTTAATATATTATACGGTCACTATGTCAACTCGGGCATCTGAGAGTAGAGCTTTCTGAGAAAATAGTCAATTAAAAAAAATTTGATTATATATTTTGATTACATTTCCTTCTGAGTCCCAACGTTTTCGCGTCCAGGTTTTGATAGCCGTGTTGCAAATAAATAATTTTTATTGATGTTAAAGCTGACTATGGTTACTCCAGATATGTTACTTCGACCATGGGTACCCATTGAGTTCAGTTCTCGGGCTCCCTTTCCAACCATTGCATTCCAATCTCCACGTATATAAAGTAGATAGCTCCTGGATGATTCCACGAGGGCTGTAAATAGTGAACGGTAAAAGTTATCCAGTTCCGTTGGGTTTTAGATGGTTGTGGAGAAGTAGGTGCATATACATTTAAAAATTGTAATTCTAGAGTTAAATGCAATCTTTCATTGAATTACGCAAATTCTGTCATTCAATTTCTATATTCTGTTGAAATACTCCATTAGTCTGATATCCATCGCAAAGCCCATCCCGTAATGATGGCAGCCCTAAAGAAGATAAGGTTGTGGGTCAGCATTCTGTTAGTTAAGTCCTTTTTTGACTTTGGTCGCTTGTAGGCAGCAGATAGTAATGCTGTATCGTTTCAGATCCTGGCAGAGCGACCTCCTCTTCACTGACAAATTTAATTCTCGAACGTCGAAGAAGGCCAGTGTAAACAGAAAGTTTAAAAAACCTGAAAAAGACATTGTGTAAATTTGAGAGGCGTGACCAACATCAAATTGAAAGTCCATAGTTAAACAAAAAAGAATGTAGGTTAATAAATTATTTAAAAAAACATAATGATATTTAAATATATAAATTTATAGAAAATATTTTTTAATTTAAAATAAATTGCTACATAGTCTACCGCATGTCTTTGAGGTGTAACAATCCTGGCTGTTTTAAAACCTATGAAAATGAGACCAACACTGAAAGTAGAGTCTTATTATATTTATTGCCTCTAAGATTCCTGCCAATATCACAGTGGAGAGCCATTAATAAGAGATTCCTTAAAACAGTGGTCATGTTGTGGTAAAAAGTCTTTAGATTTTACTGAATTTATTAATTTTCCTGTAAAGTATGTTTATTAACAGTTAAAGGGCTGCGTCTATGGGCAGCACTCTTCTGTTAAACCCAATATAACTCCCAAAACTGACTCTTCCTTTATTCCTGAGGAGTCTGTTAAAACAGCTCCTAAGGAGGTCAGGAAAGAACAAATTTCTCGTCCCTCGAAGAATCAGAAAATGGTCCCTTTGGAAATTAAAGTAGAGGATTCATTAAGAGATGCTCTTAAAGATTATGAGAATGTAACACAAAATGTTACTGAGCTAAAATGTCTCAACTACGGCTGTTCTGCTGTAATGTTATTATTTAAGGCCACGGTAGACTCAATCAAATGATCTGAGTGAATGCCGATATCATTCGATGCCGCCGTCATTTCACGATAGGACTCAATTATGGCCTTGCTGTAATAAACAATCCGCAGAGATTGAATATTTTTTAAAAATTGGAGGCTGTGTTATTGGAGATCATCGTTGGCCAAAAGTGAGATTTTTTAAATTTTGTAAAAAATTAAGAATCCTGGTCAGACTAGCTGTAAAGTAGATTTTATGGATTCTGCTGATACTGTTACGGTTGTTGTGTATGCTCGAGCTACTGATCCTCAAAAATGTCAAATCTCATCAAATGGATGTAGATTGGTAGTAGAAGCTACTTTTTCTGGGAATAAGTATTTCGAGACAGATATTGAATTGTTTGGGGTTTGGTGTGTATGTATAATTTCGAGATTGTAAATCCTTCCATGTCTTCTGTGACACTGTCTAGGCTCAAGATTACAATTAATTTGACAAAAATTGACAACATTCCCTGGACTTCTCTACAATTGTGAATAATGTTGTTCTCTTATTGACTTCTTAATTTTTTCCGGGTTTTAAAATAATTTAATTGAAACCTAACAGTTGCTTAGCAGAATCTATAAGAATTATATTAAAAAATAGATTTTAATTTTTTCAATTAGTAAGGTCGACTATGGACTTGAATTAATTTTTCTTATATCAACTAGATATGACACTGTATATATCTAAAACAAAAATTTTGTATTGTTTCGAAATTTATTGAATACAGGATATTATTACTGTTAAAAGTAGTGTTAAGGTGCATTCCGAGATTTTAGATATATCATAGAATTAAGAGGACTTCGAACAACGGTTGAAATATCTATTCCAGGTATGACATTTTTTTCTAAAAATATTTCATAATTTTGAATTAAGTAGGCTAGAGTTATTTTTATCTGTATATTCGCAAATTTTTCTCCACTGCATCTTCTTTGGCCATATCCAAATGGTATATATGAGCATACGCCCATTTTTTTGATATCATAGTTAATAAAACTATAAAAGTCGAGATATTAATTTTTACCGATCAGGATCAAACTCTGTGGGATTTTCCCAAACACTACTTAGATGGTGATTTGCAGAAGGAGATATACAGACATACGTCCCTTTGAGTATATCATACCCAAGCATTTTCTGACTTATTAATGATTTACCAGAAAACCATATCATTTTTACAACGGCGCGCAATAAGGGCAGCTGGCGGTCTTAAACGTAATGTTTCTTTAAAACATCTATCGAGAAGGTCCATTTCTTTTAAATCGTCATTGGTAAGGTTTTTAAAATCTTTTCCACAGACACTGATTTGTTCTTCATATAGCTTGTCCTAGTAATTATCTTCTATTTCATTAAACCTGAATTTTTTTATTATGTGCAATAAACAGTGTTAGCCAAGCAGCAGTAGAAGAAGGGGTTTGTATTCCTGAAATGAACTGGCCCATTATCAGAGCTCTAATAGCTTTTTCATCGACCTTACGTCCGTCACTAAAATAAATTTTATCATATAGTACTGATATTTAAAATCCAACAAAAATTGAAGCATATCATTTCCTGATATATTAAAAATGTGTCTATTCTGAATTTCTTTGATCAGCATATCGTTTAATTTTAACTGTGAATTGTATGCATCACTTTTTAATAAAGAGGACTCGAAATTACTTTTTTACTTTTAGAGGAAACCAAGCAGGAAAAATATAAACAAGGATTGAAAATACGTTGTTTATATCTGATATCCATTTCATTCTGTTTTCAAAAACAATATTCCTTACATTGTTTCCTTTTATATTAATAAAATTCTTAAACCACATAAACACTCGCATAACATCAGAGTAAAAAGTTCAGAATATTCATGATGAATATCTTGAAGTTGACTATATGATTAAACCTGTAAAATTTGAAAGGTTGTCAAACTTTGACATAAAATTAATAACTTCGACAGCAATTTTTGGAATGAATATATCTAAAAATTCTTCTTTAAATAAAAATAAAAAAAGTTGTTTATGTTGTTGGAAAATCTAAATAAATCTTTTTGTTATACTTTTAAAATATCAGTTTTTCCAAAAATAGGATTTGTAAACTTATTGTAAATTTCCTCTTCATTTAAATCGTCATTTCCTTTCGAATAAAATAATTCAGTGGCTTGACTCCCGAGAAAGACTGTAATAGTTTTTCCCATCATGTTGAAGCTCACAACTTGACCGTACTAAATGTTCAAAAATAGATGAGAACTACTTTTTCATACGCTTTAACTAAAAAAATCGTTATGTCGTTTTTGAAGTCCCATATATGACCAAAAAATGGAATTTTAGAAGGTATAAAAGGAGGTAAAGAAAGCTTCTTTTATTTAATATTAAAATACATTTTTCGATTTTTTGTTGTAAAAATAGCAGAATAAAACAAACAAAATCAGTAAAATGGGTAAAAGAGTTTGAATCATAGCGTATCTCTTCATTTAAACTAGACTGTGTGCAATATATATTAAAATTGCGTAGCGTACAAAAAATTCGATATTCGTAGAAATTTAAAGTGTAAACTATTTGATTGATCTACAAATTTAATTATTGGTTAGTTTGCAGTTATCGTCCAGGAAGAAATATGTTGTTGTTTCATAGAAATTATTAATTCAGAAAATTATGTTTTTATTAAAAATTAATGATTAAATTAGTTAAATTCAAAGCAACATTTGAGGAGGTACACTATCAGCAAATGGCGGCTCTGCAAATTTTTTTTTCTTCTTTTTATACTCTTGTCTTATTAAATATGCTCGTTCGGTCTATTTTAACAAAACCAATCATCCTACTTGTTTTCTTCTATTCACGCACTCATTCATATCTTCTATATAAGAAGCACAAGCTGTTTTTATTTGATTTTTCCCCACCTGGGCTGCACATTTAAAAAAATCTCTATGAAATTTATCGCAGGTTTTTCCAGCACGTGATTGTAGGAGAAATGAATATTTTGTATATGAATTATGAATTAACGGAAAGGCCCCCAAAGGTCCTCCTAAAAAGTAATAATTAATTTATTTGAATTGCTTATGTAGTTAATAAAAAACCTTTTTCATCAAAATAGCAATAAGGATCGAGCAGCTTCATTACACTAAAAATATATTTAATTTTTAAAAAATTATTCAACAAAAAAAATTTTTGTTGTAAATTTTATAAAACAACAAACAAATATCATTCAAAAGCCTTGGAGTCCCATCCGAACTGGTCAAAGGGCAGAAGCACGGGAGTATTCTGATGTCGGGAATGGGAAGGCGTTTGTACCCGTGGCAGCCGAGACCTGCCTCGACACATCGGGTCACTTATATAAAAGGTTACCTGCGAACCATCCGAGGACCGGTATCTGGCCGAGCAAGTCTCCATGGCTATATTCAGAGACAATACCGCCAATAATCAAACAAATAAAACAACTAACGGATCACTCCAAATAGTATGAGTCATACTATTAAATAGTATGGCCAAAATACCTTGAAAATACTATTTTAATTGTCATTTAGTTGTATTTTTTTTAAAGATCCATTTTATTTGGATAGCCATACTATTAAAAAGTATAAACGAAAATTTCTTAAAAATGGTCATACTATCTGAATAGTCACACTATTTGGAGCGGTCATACTATTTGGAGTTATTCGTTACTTCATGTTGGATTACGTTCCTTTCAATGAAACACTCAATTTGATATTGATTTGCATTTACTCTTAAATGAAACAAGTTAAATGTTGATAATTTCAGTGTTCATTTAAAGGAACAAATTATCGACTTTTAATCCAGAATTAGGAGGAAAAATATTAATTCAGATAAGGTTAAACTTTATATCACATTGTTATTTTAGATAAATTTATTTAAAAAACAGCACTATCTTGTTTCTGGCTACAGCTTTCTGGCTACAGTTATCGAATTTGTGTGGGCAACTACATAAATTCCGCAAGTTAAATATTTTGGATAATTTTGACTAGTTAAATTGGCTTGGATTTATCATGATTTCATTTTTCTGCAAAAATAAATAAATAAGAATATCTGTTCATTAATTCTTAAAATTAACTCTAATCTTTCTCAAAGTGCTTTATTCCTATTCAATTTTGGTTTACTGGGTTAATTTATTTTCATTTATTTTATTTAACTTGATTTTTGTTCCTTAGGAAAGTTTAAATCTTTTGTTGCTCGACCAATTTCTGTCATATTATGTTATTTGTGGAATGGAGTAATACTTTATTGAACTGAAATAAACTCCCAAGACCAGTAAAAATTGTAAACCGCAGACAAAAATGTAGATAAATTAATCAGAAGATTATCATTTGATAATATCATGTTATTTCCACACAATTAATTTTTTCAATTTCAAAATAAAATCTAAATAGAAAGAAGAATACGAAATTCTCTTTATATATTAAAAAAAAACTACCGGTAAGAGATTGGCACATAAATGCCTAAGCTTTTTCTTGTACTAGCCACACAATTTTTAAGATCAAGAGAGAACAAATCAGAAATAAAAAATAAATATTTATTAGTAAAAAATCTTATTCCTTTTCAAAATATAATATCTCAGAAAACAAACTCAAATAAATATATGGTTATGATTAAGAAAATATACTCTTATACATTTGATATTTAAGTTATAAATAAATTTAATCAATCCAACTTTTGTATAATATAAAATATCAATTTTAATTAACGTACCGGAGTTAGTGGCCATTATTTTATGTCACGAATAACTAACTATTTTGAACCTAAAAAGGCTACAATAAAAAGAGGCATCAAAGACGAAAAAGAGGGTATTCCTAATTTATAAAATTAAATTTCTTTAGATATAATTTGTAGTGCCTCTAAGAGACAAAAATTTGAACAGTCAACTCCTACCAGCCCTCAGCCACCAACTTTGTCAGAGAAATATCGTCATTTGTTAATTCCAAACCCAACTTTATCTCTACCATCAAAATACAATCTTCTCAAAAGTCTGTTCGATGCGACAGAAATGATTGTCTCAATACTCCACAATCGCAAAGAAGACTGCTATTTTGACAAATTAGTTCCATCTGTCGAAAGACTCACCAGAAAGTGAAAAATTGATTTTCAATCATAGGAAATTTGACGAGAAGAGAATGGGGCAAATTAAGGCCGTTTATCCATCGGCCTATATCTTTTCTCGTATTCCCGATAGTAGAATACTTGTTCGTGCTAATTTGGGTTGTATTTCGATTTTGCCTTTAAGTGCTACTTACACAATATGCTATATTTTGCAACAAAATATTAATTTATCAATTTTAATGTTGTAGTGGGATTTGAAAAAATCGAACAATTTCTTTACTTTAGTCCAAAACTAGCAAGTCAGAGGAAGTCTATATTTAAGAATTCGCTCATGAAACTGACTCATTCTTACCATCAAGTAAATTTGAATATTTCTACTCGAATAGGAATTTATCTCTACATTTGAAAATCCAGTTCAAATTGAACTAAAAAAGCTAAAGAGATGGCACCCACGTTTTAAATTGGAGACAGTAAAAGACATTGAGCCTGTCGAACTGCTGGAGGAAGATCAAAAACGCAAAAAAGTCACTACAGCACGAGAGTTGGTCGATATAAAAGCTCCGATACAAGTATAATTACGTGGTTTTATCATTCTGAAGATTAAAGACGCCATTGCTTCTGTCGTGGCAGAGAATTCAGTTTCTTGTGATGAAAAAACAAAACAAAAAGAAACGCCTCTAGCAAGAGCACTTCGAGGACTTCCGGCCCATCTGATTGCTAAAGTATTGTTTCTTCCAACTCTAATTTCATTAAAGATTTAATTTTATTAATTAAAATTATTTTATTAGGTTAAGGAAAATCAGTCAATGAAACTTAAAAGAAAACTGACTAATAGTGAAGAGATTGATAAAAATATTTCTCGTCGTCTACCATCTCTCATAAGAATCATAAAATCGTTTTTTAAATTCGAGATTGTAGAATTTTCATAACGGAGAGAAAGCCTTCAATGACCGAGGAGATTTTGTTAGAACGAATTATGGAGAGTTACGAAGGACTTTTGTCAGCTGGTATAATATATTGTTGATTTTATATAGACGACATAAATGCTCACTTGGATTTGATTAAACAACGTTATGCGTCCTGGTTTCAAACTTTTTCAACTAGTTGTGGGAATTACGTCAGTCTGGATAAATCTATTGATATTAATTTGTTAATGTGTGACCACTAATATTTTATTCATAACTATTTTTTGTTTAATAATACTTAAAAAGAAACCTTGACTTATTAGTAATTGAGAATCTATCAATTTGTTAGTGTGTTATTAAATCATAAAACGAAATCTCAATTGATTTTAAATTTATGAAAGAACTTAATTTTAATGTGCTCATACTTAAATATTCATTTTAAAAAATTCAAACTGTTTTTTTTATTTTGACCTATTTTCAAAAACAAAGATTACGCGGATGACTTTTAGACAACAACACTGGAAAATAGTAATGTCATCTTTCATATCTGATTGATAAAGTTCAAAAAGATAGATAATAATTTTTCCAATAGCTGCTAAAGTTTATTTTAGATTGTTGAAATAAAACTATATTGAAGTTTATAATCAGTATTATCAAAAAAAAGTTAATCTGTATCAGTCAAATATAGTGAAGAAAAAAAAGACATTCTTATGACAATCCCTCCCTCATTACAATCAGCATATTTCATACGAACAAATGAGCCACAGACATCATTAAAAACTATTTCGTCTTCATCGCTAAATTTATATCGACTATTAACCTGATACCTGATAACAAATCCATAAAAACTAATCTCAGATACAACATCAACCACAGTTGGGTTGTTTCGATCTGTTAATATTATATTTTTTGTGGGTTTTGGAATTATTTTTTCCATTAAAGTATACCGCGATCTTTCCGAAGAATTTTGTATCTGTTTTAAATGCGAGACAAGAGAATCTCCAAATAAATTATTCCCTGTTTAATTTAAACATGATTTAAAACCTCCACCCTCTCTTTGTGGCTTCATTACAAATTTATCGGGATTTTCTATGGCAAATTGAGTCATTTTGTCTCCTAATGAATCGCAGTCCAGTGAATATTGTCCCACCATTGAACTAAATAAAAGTTCCAGGTCTGATTTAGACTCGACAAATCTACGCAGTGCTGTTTTGGAGGCCAGCACTTGTTGTACTTTCTTGCAACCAGTTAAATGATAATTAATTGAGGGACATTTAATACAACGTGATAATTCGACTAAACGTCTTCCTTTCCAATGCTGAAAATCTCACAAAATATTTTAAACAGATTTTGTTGAAATTAATTCAGGAGAATATGCTGTACGGTAATAGACAATAACCACTTCAAACTTCTGCTCACTATTTCATCAAAATAACTATAATACAGTAAAAGTTCCCCCTCCGCTCCCAGTTCTGCATGTTGGCCAATGTAGTCTAAAGTTAGTCTTCTTACAAGACATTCTTTTCCGAGTTTTGATATGATTTCAATCTCTACAAAAGTTTGATCAATAATATTGCTCTCGAAATCATTAACAACAATCACTATCATTGGAATAAAAATAATTTGACTAAAATTCTCAACTTATTTACTATACTTTTGCTGAGAGTAAAGTCTAAATGCATATAAAAAGGCATCTGCAAGTTTTGAAGATATTGACTCTTTGGGAATCTAGAAAAGTAGTTTTTTAGATATTTTTCTAACAGCATTTGAATTGAGGCCAAGTTGTTCAATTACAAATTTGTGTAAGTCGGCAGCCGATTGACTCAATGAAGTCATACCGACTGCAATCGTGTTCAATTCAACTTGTTTTAACTCGTTTTTTTCTTGTGTGTTTGAAATCATAAAATCGTTGCGGTTTATTGATAATTTGATATTCTTTTTTATCGTTAAATTTTTTATCATACTTGTTTGTGGCCATAAAGCCGCACCTCCTCGTAAATTTCCCAAAGTTTTTTAATGAAAAGGTCGTGGTCTAATACACTAACAGAATGGAATCATTTTATACTTTTTTAAAGTATTTTTAAGAAATTCATAATCTTCTGAAACCTTGTTGTACAAAATATTGTATAATTGTGTTATATTTTTTCCATTATTGTATAAATTCAAAGATATTGGATATGGCAACAAAACAGTGGAAATTGGTTCAAGCATATTTTCATTATTGAGTGACATAAATAAAATTCCTTATTTTATTTAGTAAATGTGTACCTTTACTCAGTGCATAACGATATGCTAGCTTAACCAGATTATGAATATTGTTATCAAGTGTTGCTGGTTTTTCAAGAAAACCTAATATATTTTCAAATAATGTTGAAATCAATTTGGAATCATTCATTCAAAGAGTAAATTACAGGTCTACAAAAAATGAAATTAATTTTAACATAATTCTTGTATTTTTGAATACAAAATTAAAACTAAATAAAATTAAATATTAAAAAGAGAAACAAGATAAATTTATTATTTGTTTTAGATCATTAGGTTCCTGGCGGGAGTACCCATTTCTTAACAGTTTAGAATTTGTTCCACTTGAGTTTGAGACAAGTGGTGTCATCTGGATGAAGAATGCACTTTTTAAGAAAATCAGAAGCATGATTTCAAAACTTACAGTAGGGAGAAAAGTGACGCTATGGTGTTTCAGAGGATCTCGATCATGATCCTGAAAGGAAACTGTTTAGTTATTCGCGGTACAGCAGATTCCCCATTCCTGGAATGAATTTAACAAATTTACATCAGCCATAACTATTTGTTTTGACTAAAAAATCCATTTTTAGTTAGTTTTGATTTACTTCTTACAATGCTTCTAATGTCAGAAAGTCTGAGGAATTGATAATAATTGTCGAAAGGTAGAAAGGTGTCTTTTTAGTAATGTGCTCATTTTAAATCGTCTAAAAATTGTTTATGTTTTGCTTTTTAAATACAAATATGAACACCCCTGATGCAGTTGTAAAAAATTGTCAGAAAATATTTTGAATATGTACTACCAAGATTAATTTTTTAAGTTCTTGATAGTTTATTAAGTTAGTTTTAATCTAAAACTACTTATTATCGAGAAAACTTTGCCCCTAAGAATCGCAATGGAAATTCTTTGGAACTGCCATTGCTTGTTTCGAGGCTCTCTTCGTTTTCTGAAGATCAGTTGCCACATTTTTCCAACGAGTTCAAGAGATTTGTTGTGGATGTTTCTACGGAGATTGGGGAAAAGATCATGTTGTTCGACAGGTTAGAATATTTCAAGATTTTGTATTCTTTAGCCTTTTAGCGGCTAAACCTGGACTGATTGCCGAGTCGATTATATTCGTCTTTGAAAAAGTGTTTGGGAACATAGAGTCCTACGCGAGGCATTTCCCATTACTCCAAGCAAAAGCTGACTCCATCTGGGCGTTTTCCGTCTCCACGGTAAACCCCACAAGATTTATCATTTTTTATAAATCTGTTTCCTCCAATTATTTGAATATAAAATACGGAAAATATGTATTGATTTTAGTAAATATTAAAGTCACTAGATTCTTCTATATCGAAATATTTTTTAAGCCATTGAATAGTCTCATCAAACGACGAATTTTTTGTGAATGGCAATAAAGTACATCTCTTGATTGGATAATATATACTCGGGAAATGAAATACTTTACTTAATTTTAATTTTTCAGAATGATAATGACTATTTGATAATCTACCTATCTGTTTTTCGCAGCTTTTTCCATATTGCGTTAAGGCAGTTTCATTGACTACTTTTTCGCAATATTTTTTTAATGATGATTTTTTTGATAACATTATTGTTTCCTTGATTTCATTTTTCACTTTGGTAGCATCTTTTTTGACATTCTTAAGAATAAAGTAATTCACAGCGTCGATTGCAGTCGCTTCGTCTATATTTTATTTATCAACACAAACGATTATCTCTTTTTCCCAAAATGTTCTATTAATAATTATAAAACTAGGTGAATACAATTTTTAACAAGTTGTCGAAAGGTAGACTTATCAACTCAGTGTATTGACTGATTTTTATTTATCTAAAATACCGATTAATAAATTGTTCTATTTTCTCTTTATAATTGATTTGCGTTTCTTTAATAGACTGCTTAAGATAATTTTGCAGAATAAAATCAATGTCATTTAATCCGAGTTTATTCAATAAATTCATTATATTTGACCTGAAATATAATCTACAGGATATTAACATTGTTACGTCGTCACTTCTTATATATAATGAAATGATTTCTGATATTATTTCAAAATCTTTATAACGAATGCTTGAAATTATTTTGAGTATTTTTTTAATTAATGTATTTTTATTTTCTAAATCATAAAACCTCATAATCGAAATTATTAATAGATGGATCACTTTTATTTCTAATGATTTATACTTATTAAAGAAATACCTAAAAACTGAATATTTTTAATAACTATATCCAAAAAATCAGAAACATCAAGTGGATTGTTGTATAGCATATCGTTATGAATATTCTTTATAAATACTAGCATTTCATTATTGAATTTCTATTAATAAATTGATTGTATCTAACCTTCATGGTCTGCTGATAAAAATTTTTGAACCAATTTTCGCGCTTAAAATTTGAAAAAATAGATAACTCACTAAAAATAATTGATATTTTTTACATTCCATTTTCATTTGTTTCGGTTATAAATACTGGAGCATAGTCATCTACAAAATGTTTTTCTAGGTTCTCCAAATTTAGAATTTCGGAGTCTTTAGTTTCGAATTTAGTTTCTTTTATTCTATCAACAGTTGGAAGGTCGGGCTTAAGAATAATTGGGTCGTGGCTATTCATTTCATCTTTAGATTCACTTTGAGAATATGTGGGAAAGGTTTTTATATTTTCAAATTTCTCATTCTTCTTCAAAACTTCAAAAATATTATTATTCTGTTCGACTTCTGGAATTTTTTCTGTAACTATGGCATTGAGTGTGTTGCCATCATTCTGTCATTGTATTTAAATTGAACAGGTAATTCACCTCGAGATTTGTGTTTTCTATTTCATTTTCACTAAATATCGAATCTTGGTCAATTTTCTCGACGTCAATTATTATTTTATCATTTTCTGAAGTGTTTGATTCCAGATTCTAAATTTAATCATTTTATAACTATTAAATCACCTCTATAAAAATCGGTTCTTCAGATATCTCCTATTCAATTAATATTTAATTAAATATATTTAACCTTGTCAAAATTTAAATCATCATTCTTTTTGTTCATGACATCAAAATCATATGCATAAGTCAAATCTTTAAATACTTTCGGCTTCACTGAATACATATTTGGAATTGATTTTTTTAACATCTACAAATAATTGAAAAATTTATAAAATTACTGGAGAATCATGTTTTGAACTTTTTTGAGATTCTTGGATTAATGATTTTTTTTGAAAGTTATTCTAATATTTTATAAAAAAAGTTTACCATAATTATTTTTTTTGTATGAATATTGAAATTTTTATTTAAAATTAATTTTTTGTTTGTCGGACTGATAGTTTTTTGGGGAACAATAATTCCCTTTTTCAAATCAGAAATATCTTGATTTTTTAAAATTATTTTCTAATCTAAATAAATTTCAATATTAGACTTCGTATTCTTTAATGAGCAAATTATCGGAAAATTCTGAATCGTCGTAAATACTTTCATATCTATATATCGTAACTATAATTTTTCTTACTTTTTTACAATGTGAATATCTTTCTTATTTAAATTTGATTTTTTGATTTCATTACTTACACGTTTTTTATTTTTCTCACAGAGTTTAGTTGTAAGTTTTAATTTGTAATGGTTCAAGAGATCTAAAAATTGAGATATAAAATACAATTTTCGGCCTTAACAACCCATAAAGTATTTTTCAAAGAAACCAAAATATCCCCAAGCGAATTAATAAAGGAAATACTAGAGACTTCCACTTTAAAGATGAGTTTTCTATTTAAAAAATAAATTAATTACAAAAAAACCTTATTATTTCATTATTACAGTTAAAAATTGCAATAATATTATTTGACAGCAGAGTTGCATATATTTTTAGTTTATAACAGCTGCAAATATTTGTGATTTTCTCTTTCTGAAATGTGTTATAGGATTTCGTATTTTTTTCTTTAAAATAAATTTTTATTTTACCTCTCCTTAAAAGATCTAGCATATAGGTCCCATATATATTATCATCTCTGTAGACAATTATGCAAAATTTATTAGATATCACACATAAATCCACAGGAGAATGTTCGCAAAAGATAGAATATAGATTTGAGAGTTTCATTAAATTGATATCTAAATTCCAGATACAAACTGATTTATCATCCCCTGAGGTAATAATGAGTTTTTTTTCTTGAGCAATTGCCACGACTTTCTGTCTCTCATGTGACTATAAATATGATTCAATTAGTTTAAATAAAAAACTTGGACATTAAAAATAAAAAGATTTCTATTGCAGTCAAATATTTGTATATCACCAGTTGCCGTACCAACAATAAATAATGAAATAATGCTTGCATCAACGCTTTTAGAAAGATTAACAAATTCACATAATAAAATGCATGTAAAATGATGATTGCAATGTTCTGTTTCCGTATTTATCGGGGATTTGTTTATTATTATCAAGTTGTAAAAGAAATCAATTAAACATAGGGTTCCTTAAATAAATAATAAATTTAATTTTATTACCAGTATTATAGACATAGCTATAATCAAGAACTTTAGATTTTAAATAGAAAGTGTTGATTTCGTATAAATCATTTTCATCTAAAATTTTCAAGATAGTATCATTCAAAATAAGTCCAATTAAGTATCCACGACCAAGGCATTTGATCATTTTAAAACGAGTAATTTCATATCTGATAAAAATTAATAAACATACCTTGTAAATGCTATTAAATCGTAAATATGTTTATAATTCCAAATTACTAATTCATTCATGGATAAACTGAGAATCATTTTCCCTTCACTAAATGGCTTGCAAATAAATATCTCTTTATTTGTTTCATAACTATTTTATTAATTTAGCACATACTTTTGAAATAATGTATAAGTTTCAAGACACCAAATTTTTAGATTACTATCGGCGCTAGTAGAAACGAGATATGATCCCTTTGAAAATGAAAATAAAGATGTGATTTTTCGATGGTGTGCTGCGAAACTAAATATTTTTTCCAAATTTAAATTATATATTTGAACTAAAAATTATTCCTTTAACTTTTACTGATTCCATCTTTAAGCCCAACTGCGAACTTTTCACAACTTTTTAAAAATGAGATTGTAGTTGCATACGCACAATTCTTACTATATAGACTCTTTTCTTCTTTCATTTGGGATAAAGAAAATTTCTTAAGTTTATTAAAATAATATTTAATAACTTTAATCAGATAACCATCTGTAGAGACTAAAATCCGATTTTTATCTGAAACGAATTGAAGAATGTTCATTTTTCCTGGAAACTGAAATAAGGCCGAATTTACAAAAACTAACTGCGTCTTCATATAACTAATTTCCAAGACCTTTAAATGTGATTGTCAAAAAATAATAACCATTACACATTTTGTGGATAAAACAGCCAAATATCTATCATTATAAAATAGACATATTGCTCTTATAGCATCATCGACGTTAAACATACTCAATACAATCTTCAAATCAGAGTCAATAAGCTATAAAAATATTTTAATATGAACACAATACATAAAGATTCCCTGATTTGGAATTCCATGCAATTATTCTTTCATAATCAGGATTTGTTGATAAACAATTATCTATTTTTTCAGGTAAAATTAGATTTTCAACATTTTCTGTTTCTAAATTGAAAAAAAATCCATTTAATTCACAATCAATTATAAAAATAATCTTAAAATAAATTTTCATAATCATACATTTTTATTTTTCGTAAAAACAAAATATAATATATTTTGATTAATTTTTATTCTTTTTTGAACAAATAAACCATGGGCTAGTTCTAGTTCGTCGTCATTCCATTTACAAAACGAAAAATAATCTTTGGTTACGTAAAACTTTAATAACTTCCATAAATACGATGCTTTGGTAGTATGAGAAATATCCTGCTCTAATCTAAAAATCAGTAGTAAAATCCAACGTCATTTTAATATACTTTTGAAACTAGGTAACTAAAATGACTATTAGAATTAATTTCAGAATAAACTTATGTTCAAAAAATTTTCTATAAACTAATTCTTTATTTTTTAGTAAAAATATTTTTGGAAAGACACAATTTAGCTATATTTAATAAAGAAAAGTTAGTAAATTGTTGATATTTAGGTGTACTGACAAATAAATTGTGTCAATGAAAAAAATAATTCTAGATTTCTAGTCAACAAAAATGCCAATGAATAAGGATGTTGGAAAATTCATTTTTTCAGAGACTATTATTTTAAGCAACTAAATCATTAAGTATCTGTATAGGTGCAGACAATAAAGACATGCATATTTGGCGATTGCATTTTTTTAAATATAAGTGTATAAACAAAAATCCACTTTTCTTTTAACGGTTTTAATAGATCCAGATAACAATCTTCAGGAGTAAATACTACCAATTTAAAAAGATTGCAACTGAAAAAATGATTTTAAAAATCACATTTTATTTAAATTGGGATAATTCCGTTTTCCTTCTTTTCGCCCATCTTATATAAAACGTAAAAAATACAAATCTTCAAGCTATGTATGAAAAATAAAAGAAATATTAAACTAATTGATAAAACGAGTGAAAAAGTTAGTCTAACAACTAAGCTTATTTGTTCTGCCCGTCCTGATGTCCTGAATCATTCGTATTATCGGTTTTATTTTCGCTCTGATTTCTCTCATCAGCCATTTTTCGATAAATAGTCTCAAAAACTCGCAGTGAACTCGACTGTAATTCATTTGTAGAATTCTTCAATTCATCCAACCCAACATTCTCCTTCTTTAACATCTCCTTCACTTTCTCGACTTTTTCCTTCAACTGATCAGAATCTTCCTGAGACATTTTGTCTTTAAATTCAATCAATTTAGATTCTGTATCGTGCACAATCCCGTCAGCAGAATTACAAGCTTCAACGCGTTCCTACAATGAACTAACATAATTGAAAAAACTCTTCTCTCGGAATCCATTTTGGAAAATTTTTGGGCGTCCTCAACCATTCGCTCAATATCCTCTTTACTGAGGCCTCCAGAGGATTTCAAAATGACTGTAAATAATAAAATGGTGAATACTTTGCTGTTCTTTTCCAGTTCCCTTATCTCGTGCACTTACATTTACTATTCCATTCGCGTCAATATCAAAAGTGACTTCTATTTGAGGAATTCCTCGAGGTGCTGGTGGAATCCCAACCTTGGATCATATTAAAAACTTAAAACCAGAGAAAATTGTCCCAGGAGTTTATTATCTGCTGCCATTTCACGTTCTCCTTGCAAGACTTTGATCTCGACCTGACTTTGCCCATCTGCCGCAGTAGAAAAAACCTATTTTAAAATAGCAAAATTAGTATTTAAATATGAAAACCAATCCTAATATAAATAATAAAAACCTGAGATTTTTTAGATGGAATCGTAGTATTCCTGTTTATTAATTTCGTAAATACTCCTCCCAGTGTTTCAATTCCCATCGAAAGCGGCGTTACGTCTAGCAACAAAACATCAGAAACTTCTCCAGCCAAAACACCTCCCTTAAATATTGGATACAACTGCTAAACTTGAATAGCAGCTCCAATAGCCACCGCTTCATCGGGATTTACAGATTTGCTAGGCTGTCGACCAAATATCTCTTGAACCAAAGCTTGAACCTATATATAAGACATCAAAATATCACCTTAGGCATTCTTGTCATCCCACCAACAAGGATTACATCGTCTATATCAGAAAGCTTGACATTTGCATCACTGATTGCTTTCTTGCACGGCTCGATAGTTTTTTTAATGAGATGTTCGACCATCCGCTCGAATTCAGCCCTCGTCAGCTTCATATTGAAATGAAGAGGTCCCGCATTGCTCATTGTTATATAAGGCAGATTGATGTCAGTCTGAGAAGTGGAGGATAACTCGACTTTGGCCTTTTCGGCAGCCTCTCTAACTCGTTGTATTGCCATCATATCTTTGGTCAAGTCTACCCCTTGCTAGTGACTAATAGAGACAATGATGACTAACTTCTCGTTTGAACACATTCACCATATGATTGGTAAGTATATTATCGAAATCCTCCCCTCCAAGTGAGGTGTCACCATTAGTGGACTTTACCTCAAACACGCCTTGCTGAATTTCCAGCAGTGAAATATCAAATGTCCCACCTCCCAAGTCATATACAGCAATTCTAATATCATATAACAAGATTTACATTTTATCCTTCCCATCAGACTTATCTAATCCATAGGCAAGGGCGGCAGCAGTCGGCTCGTTGAGGACACGAAGAACGTTTAGTCCTGCAATTTGTCCTGCGTCCTTAGTGGCCTGCCTCTGCGAGTCATTGAAATAGGCGGGGACAGTGACCACTGCATTGGACACAGACTGACCCAAATACGCTTCTACAAAATTAAAGTGGTTTCTAACCTCCAATTTCCTTCATTTTCATCAAAATAAAAGAGCCTATTTGGCTAGGCGAAAAGCTCTGTCCATCGTCTTTCTGTACCCAAGCATCTCCGTTGTTAGCACGTGATATCTTAAAAGGTAATGTTGCCCTATAATTGAAAATTCAAAAAATAGCCAACATATCCTTCTTAACGTCAGGATCATCATGTCTTCTTCCTATTAGTCTTTTTGTAGCATAGAACGTATTCTCTGCGTTTGTGATAGCCTGTCTCTTTGCTGGAATTCCCACAAGGCGTTCTCCGTCCTTTGTGAATGATACGACTGATGGAGTTGTTCGTGACCCTTCGAAGTTTTCCAAGACCTTTGCTTGCTTCCCTTCCATTATAGAGACACATGAATTTGTAGTTCCAAGATCTATCCCAAGGACATGGCCCGTAACTTTTCCGTTTGAATAACTGATTTTAGTAATAATTAAGTTTACAATAATTGGCAGAGATGAGATGGTAATTTTATACTATTTTGGGTCTATTTTTATTGAAAAAATATATAATTTATTACTTTAATGTTTTTAAATCCATTTAGAACACTTGGGGTCGAAAAAGTACGTATTATGGACCTAAAATACACCGGAAGAGTCATGATGATAACACGCGAACAATAGTGCTATTTTTAAATTAATTATTCAGGGTTGTCCGTTTATAATTTGTTTATTTTATAATTTAATTTATATAAAATTATTAATTTATTTCGCGTTTTTATTGATGCTTATATACTCGTTTGTTTTTAGTAATCACAGATTACATTTATTAAATTATGATTTTAAGGAACATTTGCTTTAATTCTGAACGCCTTTTTACCTTCTTTTTATCATTTTTTAAACAAAGATGATTTTTATTGGTTAGTCAATAATTTTTATAAAATATATATTGCCTTTACTGTTATAGTTTTTGCTATTCAGTCTTATCCAAAAAGCAGTCCAAGTGAACGTGACGAACTGAAACTCATCTAGTCGGATCAATTGCAGTGCTGGTTAATTGATTCATCAGCGTAACCATTTTTCTTTTCAAAATTGTTTTTCAGCGTTATTTTTTTTTGGGAAATGCACTTGCATTAGAAAATATTTCAGAGAAATGATATTTTGCCCATTATCCTCGGGCGTCCCAAATGGGTGTAGACCCAAAATAAATGCACAAAAAACTCTTTTCTCCGAACCAAGCACTCTACACTACCAAAATGCAGTCTACTTCAATATTGCAACTTCTTTCAGAACTCTGAGGAAAGACACATCAGAGTTTACAAAATTTCGAAACTACTAAATTTGGTGTACCTCGTTTTTGTTGATAATTCAATTTTTTCTGCCTAGTGTCCAGCAACATTGAAACATTGTTTGACACAGGCAAAACATAATTTGTGTGCTTTTTGAAATCGATATCTACACAAAACATTGCTTTAAAGTTTAAACTAATTATTGATATTTTTGCATTTTTAATATTGATGAAAAGTAATTGTTGCAGTTCTCTTTAAAAGAAATATTATTTAAACTGATTAAAAAAGGGATAATGTCTATTTAGATTACTGATCTGAGGTGCGAATTGCTTTTATTGAATTAGAAATTATATCAATGTTAAAATTAGAAAATTATATATAATCTCATATGGTGTTTCCGAATAAGAGTTCTGTTAATTCAAAAATCATTCCATGATAGTCATTTCTATTTTCTATTTGCTGAATATATTTGAGTCTGTGTACATCTTTCATTGGGTGTTTTCCTGAAATAAAAGTCTCAAAATTAATCTCTAAATAATTCTGTTATTAAATATCATCAGGAAATTTATAAACTTGGCAAGTACTCAATATTTTCTGTAAAAAGTTTATGTGATCTTGTGGCTTCTCCACCATTAGTACTGCAATTAAAGATTTCAAAATATTAATAATCTAAAAATGTAATTTTATTAACATAAAGAATACATTTTTTGATTCAAAATAGCTTTTTAATTCATCACATTTATGAGTCAAATTCTGATCATACACACCTAAAAAATCAAACTGGAGGTTTTCTCTTTCGATAACAGTTGGAGCATATATTTTAAAGACAGCCTGAGTAGGTATAGTTTCTCCCATTCAGTAACTAAAATTGTTAGTAACTATGAAACGTATTTTTATAACATTTCTATCGTAAATATTATTAAAATTCTTACTTAATTATTTCAATATTAATTATCTTTATAAGATAAGCAAACTACAGTGAATTTTATCCGTACCCCAAGTTAATCTAGGCACATTAGATGCCTAGATATTTTATAAACAGTTAAAATTGAAAAGAGGAACGAGCTATGGCTAAAGAACCAGTGTAAAGACAGGGATATTTTATGTGTGATGACATGGGATAAAGTGGTCATCAAATATCACAAGGGTTACTTAATGCAGCTGAGTGTAGATAAGTTTCTACGAGCTTAGATGCATTAAACTGTCCTTAAAACAGTGGTTCTAAACCTGGAGTTCGCGGATCTATTGGAGATCTCGCGAGAAACATCTAAACATTTATTTTAATTTTATTAGTGAAATGGTTATCTCGGGGAAACATTCTTGCCATAGTTTTTTTGAGGAATGAATTATCTGAATATTTTAATCGCGAAAACAATTCCAAATCATCAGAGTTGATTTCGAAATTGATGGATAGTTATCAAGTTATCAGGGAGGGCATTGGGGCATTCCGTGAGTGCTCGGTAGGTGGAAATTGCATTCCAAGTGGGGGTTAAGATGCAGACCAATGTCGTTGTGCTAGTCTAACTCTTTTACCACAACCAATAAAACAAATAGTACGCCACTAAGAAACACAACACACTTACTATTAAGTATAACCAATATTCCACGTGTTTGGACTGTTTTCTATTCGGCACTTGAGGTCGCCTGTTCTCCATCTGCTGGGTTTCCAGCTGAGAATTCTTCACATCCAGTTGCCTCCTCAATTCTGAGTCCTTAATCGAGAAGGAGATGGGCAGTAATAAATAGGCAACACTAGGTGAGTCCCCTTTCGTGCTCTCATCAGTGCTCTTGCTCGACAAAAATAAGAGATTGTTTTTTATGGCCGAGTCTACACATTCCCTGATTTCCACGTGACTAGAATATATATGTATTATCCAATCTTTCTAGGCATCTCTATGAGAATGTATCTATTTTCAGACTTAAAACAATTACAGTAGACTATCCATTTTAAGAAAAAAAATTTAACGAAAATATTCATTTTATGAAAGTCAAAATATTTTTTACGTTTTTCCTTAGATAAATTCAAAAATAAAAATTTTTGGTACTTTTGTCGAAGTGGTCGCAGTTTTTTTAGAAGATAATTAAAATTAATTAATTTTTTTAGTGAAAAATAGATTATTTAATTTATAACCCTCTATCAATAATTTAAATGGTTATTAAAATTATTAAAAAAATTTATTTAACCAATTTAGTCATTTTTAGTACGCGGCGGCATCCAAATTCCAGGACTGTAGAAGGAATTTATGTCTTTTACAATCTGTGCAAAACATCCTTATAGTTCTGTTCTGTTGTTTTCGCCACATAAATTCTGAAAAATAACTAACTAAAAAAACCTGCGAAATAAGATCCCAGATGATGTCTTACAGCTCCTCTTTGAGCTTTATTCTTGCATCTGATGTCCCTTCGGACATATACGTGATTTTGAAAGGATATCCACATTTTGCAGAAAATGCACTGCATCCTCCTTACTTATTGGGAGCTGTCGGAATTTGATGTTGCATAAGTCCACAACAGAATTTTCCATGTGACCTATAGTGCCAGTTTATATCAATATTAGGTACATGCTCGCCATAATATTAAAAAAATTAGAAAATAAATTAGTAAAAAATTTAATAATATTTTAAATTATTGATAGAGCGACTTAAATAAAATATAATATATTCCACCTCAAAAATTATTAGATTTTTTAAAAGGCCTAAAAAAAATGCGACCACTTCGACAAAAGTACCAAATTTTTTTTCTTTGTATTAGTGAATATTTAAATATATTAACGAATATTTAAATAACGAAAATTAAAATTTTTGATATAAATTTTAAAATAATTATTCCTCGCTATTTCTTTGTAGTAAACCATGTGTACAAGGGTGAACAATATGAAGAAAAAAGAAAAACTTATCAAATTCAACAAAACTGGAAGTTATTGATTTCAAGAAGAATAATCCTGCTGTTACTCAAGAAAATTTGGCTCAGCGGTAATATGCCTATTGGAGTGATCAATTCAACGTTGAAGAAAATGCAATTGTATGGATCAAGGCGTCACAAACAAAAAAGAATATTACATTTAAAAGTTGTACTGATAAGATATATGAACCACTATATTTCATTTTCGTTAAATGCATGGATTCAGAACAAACGTTCTGTAATCACACCATAACTAATGAAATGGTACGCGAAATGGCACTCAAAATTGCTCAACGATTTTATATTGAAAATTTCAAAGCATCTCACCCATGGATTTCACGCTTTAAGGAAGAGTATGGAAGGAGATAAAGAGCATCCGTTGGTAATCGGAAAATTCAAAAATCCTCATGGTTTTAAAAATATTAATATGAAAGGCTCGGTCTTGAGCCCCCTGCTTTTTAATATTTACGTTTTGCTGATATTCCAAACCGAAAGATCCTACCAGTCGTCTCATGATCTACGCGGACGACATATTAATAACGGATGCTTCGTGGAGAAAGACATCTCGTGGAGGAAGTTAAAAGGATACGTGACAAGAGTGGAAGAATGGTGCATATCAAAAGGACTGACGCTTGCAAAAGAAAAGTGCACCGCCATCTGGATTGCAAAACAGGGAGCAAAACGAAAACCGCCGAGAAACCTCTATGGGTTTACAGTAACGGAGAACCTGAAATACCTTGGGGTTGAAGTTGGATCCAAGGGTTCTTACTTCAGATACATCGACTCGAGGAGAAGGAAATGCGCTCAAATTCTCAGGAGCATAATTCACTTCCACCTTTCCCCGGAAACGTTTTTATATGTTTATAAAACGTGCGTCGAACCATTGCTTACCTACGGGTTCGAGGGATGGTATCCTACTGCTGAAAGGGATGGCATTATCGCTAAGCTCGAAAAGACGAGGCGATATGCCATCAAATTGGCAAATGGACTCCAGTTGGACCAACCCATCCCTCAAGTGATGGAAGACGCGACGGGAACGGTTGGAAGTGTTCTTGAGAGAGCCTTTTCCTCTCGAATTAAATATTAAAAAAAAAAAAAAAAAGAGGGAAACAACGAAGAAGAGGCATACGTTGTCTCATTAACTTTCTCCCTCTTTTTTCGGCTTTTCCGTTAATAAAAATTCATTCATTCATTCATTAATATGAATAATCTTGGGATTCAATATGCAAATAGCAATAAATCTGGATGACCAGTTTAATTTTTAAAAACTGGGTTGAACGGTTAAATTCCAAAATGAGTGTGGAAAATAGAAAGATTTTGCTTCTTTTATATAATGCGCCAGTTCACTATTTTGATGGCGAATTCAGTAATATCGAATTGTATTTTCTTCCTCCAAAGACAACATCTAAGATTCAACCAATTGATCAAGGGATTGTGCATTCATTTAAATCGTTGTATAAAAAAGGAATGACTAGAAATTTGAGTATGGGAACAATATAGGAACATTGTCATATACACATGAACTTACCAAATTCAAATTAGTGAATGCTCTACCTTTAATTATTGAGGCTTGGAACGAAGTCACAGTGGACACTATCAAAAATTGCTTTAACAAGGCATTAAATAATTGGGCGAAGATAGATGAAAAAATACTTGAAGAATCCACTGACGAAAAAGGTATTAAATTTAAATCACCTTACAATTAGAGATAATAAAAGTGAAATTATGATTGAGTTTCCTGTCTGTGCACCTGTCGTCTGCGAAGAAAACGCGTATCTTGATACAATACAATGTGAGGAAGAAAATGAGCATGAAGAAATAGATAGCACAAATGACAATCCCATTGGTTATGCAGATGCACTTAAATATTTGAAAATATTGAAAAATATTTTTTGCAAGAATCTGGTGAACATATTCACCTAATTACAAATTTGAGAAATATATTGGCAAAAATTAAAAAGAAAGAACCTAAAATTACCGATTACATGACACATTTTTAATTAAACAATTTTTTTCGTTAAATTCATTTAACGAATGCTCAATTTTCATTTTCGTTAAATGAATAGTCTACTGTATATGTATTATCCAATCTTTCTAGGCATCTCTATGAGAATGTATCTATTTTCAGACTTAAAACAATTACAGTAGACTATCCATTTAACGAAAAAAAATTTAACGAAAATATTCATTTTACGAAAGTCAAAATATTTTTTACGTTTTTCCTTAGATAAATTCAAAAATAAAAATTTTTTTTCTTTGTATTAGTGAATATTTAAATATATTTAACGAATATTTAAATAACGAAAATTAAAATTTTTGATAAAATTTTAAAATAATTTTTCCTCGCTATTTCTTTGTAGTAAACCATGTGTACAAGGGTGAACAATATGAAGAAAAAAGAAAAACTTATCAAATTCAACAAAAACTGGAAGTTATTGATTTCAAGAAGAATAATCCTGCTGTTACTCAAGAAAATTTGGCTCAGCGGTTTAATATGCCTATTGGAGTGATCAATTCAACGTTGAAGAAAATGCAATTGTATGGATCAAGGCGTCACAAACAAAAAAAGAATATTACATTTAAAAGTTGTACTGATAAGATATATGAACCACTATATGCATGGATTCAGAACAAACGTTTCTGTAATCACACCATAACTAATGAAATGGTACGCGAAATGGCACTCAAAATTGCTCAACGATTTTATATTGAAAATTTCAAAGCATCTCACCCATGGATTTCACGCTTTAAGGAAGAGTATGGAAGGAGATAAAGAGCATCCGTTGGTAATCGGAAAATTCAAAAATCCTCATGGTTTTAAAAATATTAATATGAATAATCTTGGGATTCAATATGCAAATAGCAATAAATCTTGGATGACCAGTTTAATTTTTAAAAACTGGGTTGAACGGTTAAATTCCAAAATGAGTGTGGAAAATAGAAAGATTTTGCTTCTTTTATATAATGCGCCAGTTCACTATTTTGATGGCGAATTCAGTAATATCGAATTGTATTTTCTTCCTCCAAAGACAATATCTAAGATTCAACCAATTGATCAAGGGATTGTGCATTCATTTAAATCGTTGTATAAAAAAGGAATGACTAGAAATTTGAGTATGGGAACAAATATAGGAACATTGTCATATACACATGAACTTACCAAATTCAAATTAGTGAATGCTCTACCTTTAATTATTGAGGCTTGGAACGAAGTCACAGTGGACACTATCAAAAATTGCTTTAACAAGGCATTAAATAATTGGGCGAAGATAGATGAAAAAATACTTGAAGAATCCACTGACGAAAAAGGTATTAAATTTAAATCACCTTACAATTAGAGATAATAAAAGTGAAATTATGATTGAGTTTCCTGTCTGTGCACCTGTCGTCTGCGAAGAAAACGCGTATCTTGATACAATACAATGTGAGGAAGAAAATGAGCATGAAGAAATAGATAGCACAAATGACAATCCCATTGGTTATGCAGATGCACTTAAATATTTGGAAAATATTGAAAAATATTTTTTGCAAGAATCTGGTGAACATATTCACCTAATTACAAATTTGAGAAATATATTGGCAAAAATTAAAAAGAAAGAACCTAAAATTACCGATTACATGACACATTTTTAATTAAACAATTTTTTTCGTTAAATTCATTTAACGAATGCTCAATTTTCATTTTCGTTAAATGAATAGTCTACTGTACATTTTATGCTAAATAAATTCAGACAATTTTTACCGGAGCATTGTATAGAATTTCAATTCAGTTACTAACAAGTCATACTTGTGTAGATTTTCCATATCCGTTTTCTTCAGTGCTTCCTGTGACGTGATTCCGTTTTGTATAATCATATTTAATTGAGATTTTGACTATGTCATATACAAAAATCAAAACCACCGGAATAGTTTTCACCTGTGTTTCATAGAGTATCGAAAGTTTATTTGCCAGTAGATCATATTTATAAAATTTTTTGAAAAATTGTTGAACGCAAAATTCTTCATCGTCGTTTTTGCATTCCTTATATGAGAATATCCAAGTATACATTATTGGATGGGGCCTATTGGTAAATATGCACATTTTATGGCTATTCTCAATACTACACAGTGAGTAATTTAAAATACCGAATTTTTAAGAGATGAGTGATTTTGGGTGACTGAAAAATGACATTTAATGGCATGTATCTTTAATGCAAATAAGATTTGTACAGAGATTTTAAACTTTCTAGGCATGCAAAGGCATCTACATTCAAGTAACGAAGGTTACTACAGTAATACAGTGCTCTAATGATTCGAAATATTTAAATATGCATATGGAAATTAGTGATCCAATTCATTCAATGAGTTGTTTAGTATTCTCTTTAGCGAGTTTCCATAACAGTAACTAGCATTAATGAAATATTGATTACAATCGCTCCAAGTTTGTTAAATTTGAGAATATTTTTTTTATCTGGAAATGTAACGTTTCTCAAAATTGCATTGATGTTGTATGTCCCGCAGCATTTTCTCTATTGAAATTACAATTATTGAAAAACCTAATTTAAATTAAGCAATTCTTCAAAAATCTGTTGTGTTAAATTACAGTCGTTTTAAATCACAAAGTGAACAAAAAGTAGGACAAGTGAAACCATTATAATTAAAAGTCACATTTTATTGTGAATAACTCATTATTTGGACATTTAATTGATATATTTTTTATTACACTTATTTCCCGTCAAGATCCGGGGCCCGGTCAGAAAGTGTATTGGGTAGACTGAGTTTGTTGGAAACTTGCTGATTATTTTAAATGTTAGGATTTTTTAAAATTGGGTTTTTAAAAGACACAAACTTACAGCCAAATGTCGAATTGTTTGTGTGATTTTTGAATCTTTGTTGCATATTTGAAAATTCAATATTACAGATGCAGCGTAAATAGTCCCCTTTTAATAATTTAAACTAAATATTTAAGCCAATTTTTTCTGTCGTTGGTTTCGATTGTTTTCATTTCAAATATTATGCAATTTCCTGCATCTGTCTTCTAGCACTCCCAAATAACAATAGCTATTTAGTCCATTCATTAACGCGGCATCATTCATCAATAAATAATGAGCTGTTGCTGATTCTTCAAAATGTTTTTCCAAACCATTAAAGTAAATAATTACATCCTTCATTATTTATCTTCTTTAAGTTTCAAATCATGGATGAATAAAACATGATATCTAGAATGCCCACCAATAGATGTATGATTTTTACAGACATTTTGAATTAGGTAGTTTTGTGAATAAGTCGACATTTATGTACAGATCTTTAATCACTCTGATTACAATGGGGAATTGATTTGAGATACTAATGTAGATACTTTTTTATTGCCGCCCACAGATGAAGTGGCGGAAACGGAAACCGCGCTTTCCGTTCTTCCGTGACCAGGATGCCGAACGTGGCAGAATATGGAGGAGTGGGCAAAGCCTTTGATTTCGTGTCCTTGTTTTGTGTTTGTCCTTGATCTTTCTCTCAATTTATTTCGCCAGTTCCAAGATTTAAAGTGTCAGTTGAAGGATTACAAAGAAGGACTGAATCGCCTTCCTTCTTTTTGGTGTGGAATAAAGTCGATTTACAAGACGCAAGTCGGAGATTTGATGCATTTGTTCGTCTGGAGGACACTATAATCGCCCCTGTAGCTGTCTCTGCCAAATTCGTTGTTGGTATTGCAGACTTTCTGACTAAATTACGCTCTAAACTCTCTACTAAATAAAATGTAGTGAAATGTGTATACACCAGTAGAACAAAGCATGCGAGAAGCCACAAATAAGGACCACTAATCTAACAGATACCTTACTCACCTTACATAGTGGATTATTTTGTTGTCTATTAATAAAATAGACGTGGCCCGAAGAAAGGTAATTTCACACATTTTTTTCGCCAAAGGTTTAAATTTTGTGACGCGAAATTAGCGCCGTTTTTAAAACAGTTAGGATTCTTCAGGTTTGAATGCTTTATTATGCTTTGCTCAGGGTTTGAAGGTTCTTTTTCAAGGAAATGCCTCCTGTGGATGTGTATTCCTGATTTAGGTGTGCTTACTAAAGTAATGCAAAGAAAGTGGACTTTTCTGGATCCGTAGGACAGTCTGAAGCCGATTGATCAAAGGCCTTACCATCCAGTCAGGTTTTTGGAGGCAGATAAGGCAATAATAATCGGAACCTTGGTTTTTTTGTGAACTGGAGTCACTACAGGACAAAAACTAATGATTCTTCCCGTCAAAGTATATTATTGATTAATAATAATTTAAATTAATATTTTTTTAATTAGGTGGCTGTCACGGTCTCCAAAATGATAGTGGAAGAGACTGAGGTCGAGCAGCCCAGTATAATATTTGTCTGAGAATCCTCGGAGCCTCCGAAGTTGTTTTTGTGATTAAAAAAATCAATTCAGGAGATATCAATTAGGATTTCAACATTTTCTGTCGATATTATAGACTCAACACAGTGATCCTTTATCTTGAAAAACTCCCTAATTACGCCAATCCTAAAGCCTGGGAAACCAAAGGATGCCCCCTCTTCATACCGCCCAATCTCAATAACTTGTATCTTATCGAAAGTACTGGAAAAGCTCGTATTAATGCGAATCTCTCCTGTCCTACAACTGCCAGAATTCCAGCACGGTTTTAGACCAGACCGTTCCACAACGACCCACTTGTGTTCTGTCTCCCAGTTTATCACTGAAGGTTTTAACATGCGAACACACCTACGGACGGCCTTAGTATCTATTGATATACAAAAGGCTTTTGATTCTGTCCCGAGGAAACTCCTAACGCGGAAGATATTTGATTCGAACTTACATCCGAACATCAAACTGTGGTTGGAAAATTTCTTAACTGGCCGACGCGGAAGGGTCCGTATCGACAATACTACCTCAAGATCAAGACTACTGCCCAATGGTGTCCCACAAGGCTCCCCTTTATCTCCTCTCCTTTTTAACCTATTTCTACATGACCTACCCACTACTAATGACCCAGACATAATGTTCTTATCCTATGCGGACGACCTGATTATCGCTGCAAGAGATAAATCTCCTTCTGTGGCTGTCGCAATGGTCCAGTCACACCTCAACCGTGTATGTGATTGGCTATCTGCAAACATGTTGTGTGTGTCTGCATCCAAATTCCAATTCACCCTCTTTACTACTGACAGAAGATTCAAGAATGGGCTGGAACTATTCATTGGAGACAAACCTATTCCCTCTTCGCGTACCCAGAAGATCCTTGGCGTGGTTTTCGACTCCTTAATGACGTTCTCAAGTCACGTAGAGGAGGCCCTAGCTAAAGGTCTGCGGAAGTGGAACGTCTTGAAAGCTCTGTTAAAGAAGAGTCCCTTCCCCCTGAAAGATTGTGTCAGCAAAGTCTACCAACAAGTGATTGCCCCGACGGTTGAGTATGCCTGCTCAGCCTGGAGGTTTGCTATTGCTTGTTCGAAAGCGGAACGTTTGAACTCACTCAGAAGGAAGATTATGCTCCACACTGACACCTCAGTTGGCAGTCTTGCTTCCGAGGAGGCGACGCAGAAGAATGGACAGGGTTTCCTACGTTTCTGCAAGGAACTGGGAAACCCACTCAAGGAAAAGGTGGCACATGCAGAGGAATTTCGGTCGGTTATAAAGAAATGCACTCCAATTGAGTTCCTCTGCAGAAGGAAGAGAAGGCTTTTCCGGATTACGGTCGGGTCATTAGAAGATCATGTAAGGAAAGTACGGCTGTGGTTGGAGGCAGGGATCACCTAATTAGTTAGTCCTGACCTATCTTTCTCGGTGATCTTGGAGTTAATAAATAATAATAAATAAATCCTTTATCTTTGTTGCTCTTTTTTACTCGACAAAAATGTAGTTGAATACACTTTACAACTTCATCGTGTCTTCGTGAATGGCTAAGTTCACATTTTGTTTACATTTTAAAAATACTTTTCACAAGGTTACAATCCAAACAGGTATTTTAAAAAAATTCATCACATGAAATAAAAACTCATGGTCAACTGAATCGAAAGCATACTTGAAATCAATCCATGCAGAATATAGCCCATTTTCATATTCTTCAATTAGACACTGGTTAATAAGGGCCTGCTCTTTAGCATCTGACACTGTCTCCTTATACCAAGTTTATTGTCGGGAATTAAGCCAAATGCATCCACAAACTCAGACAGTTTGCCATTTTTTTATTTAACCCAAGAATCAACAACAGTTAATTAGGGTAATTAATTAGGTGATTTCAACAATCCTCAAGATCATTCTCAGCTTTTCCCGATGTTGGACTTTGGACTCAACGCAAGTGCAGGACGGGCGGGGAGCAGTTTTTGTGAGGAATTGAATCGGGGTGATGTGACTTTGGTTGCTAAGGTCTTGGTCTTTGGCAGGTAGTCCTGTTGGATGGCTAAGAAGCCCTTTCCATTTTTAGTAACTAATTTATAAAGTGTCGGCATGTATGTTATATGGTATAAATTATTCGGGATTTCAGAATCATTTTTTAAGAATTGGGTATGTTATTTCAGTATAAAACGAGTTTTCTTGCATGTAGTCCCCATTGATTGTTCTGTTAATTTCAACACATAAAAATCCGTGCAGAAATTCCAATCTTTTAACAAAGAAATTATAAATTTCGTCGCATCCAGATGCCTTCCAAACAAGGAGATATTTAATGATTTTCATTATTTGTGAAATCTGGCAATATATTTTTACTACCAGTTATTATTTTACAAATCAACATTAAAAATAATAAATAAACAATGAAAACAAAATTTCAATGTGCGTCGATTTGGATGTTTTGGTGGGAATTGGCCTATCGGAGAGCAAAGCGAAAGAAACTCTCAAAAACAAGCAACTTCGACAAAAAATAGGGGAAGCAATAGGAGAGGTACTCACATTAGTCAATGATCAGGTGGAAGCCGTAAATGGACACATAAGTCCGGCAGAGGGAAAACTGATCTACTATCTGGCCAGCAAACTACGAAATCAATTCTGGAATCACCATCGTCTGATCTGCGAATACATCGGAAATGGCAAGTTTGTGAAGGAAGGACAACTGAGTGGTATGTTTGGATGAGTAATTATCTCAGCGGCCATTACTTACGTGACAGACAACCCGTGGCAGGTGGACGTGGGGGCGTTTGAGGAGGCGTGTGGAGTGGGCGTAGTAATTGACGAGGAGACCATAAGGGCGGCGGTAGGTGTGTGAGTTAATGAATAAGGCAATGGCTGTGATTGAGGAAAACAGGGAGAAAATCGAAAGTGGGGAGATAAAAGTGGGCTATTTGATTGGTAGAATTGGAATGTGATTGCAGGGAGAGTGAAAGATGAGGTAAAGTGGGGGGAAGGGGAGACAATCAGGCGTGTGGTGTCATTGCTGGTATGAGTGGTGTAGTGAGTGTGACAGTATTCGCAAGTGGGGAGTGAAGGGAATGAAAGAAGGAAAGGAAGAAGGGAAGAAATGGTGAAGAATATGGGTGGTGACTGTGCGCGTTTCCACAAGGTGGGAGAGAACTACAAGACAGAGGGTTATGTGATGACGGAGAGGACAATGGAGCACATGGCTGCTCACTTGGAGAGGACAGGGGGAATGGTTGTTGGGGTTGGTGAGTGTAGGTGAGGACTCGGTTCCCGCCCGAACCGAACGGAATTCTGCACATTGGTCACGCAAAGGCAATAAATGTGAATTTCGGATATGCGAAGGTAAGGGAGGGTAATATGGAAGGCGAATGGGGAATCACGTTTCTTCGGTATGACGATACGAATCCGGAGAAAGAAGAAAGGAGATTCTTCCTGGGGATTCAGGAGGACATTCGGTGGCTGGGATACGCCCCTCACGCAATCACATACGCGTCGGACTACTTTGAGCAGCTTTACTCTCTGGCAGTGGAGCTGATCAGGAAGGACTTGGCGTACGTGTGCCACATGTCGGCGGATGAGTTGAAGGGGACGAATGTGGGGGAGTCTCCGTGGAGGACGAGACCGGTGAGGGAGTCATTGGGGCTGTTCGAGGACATGAGGAGAGGGAAGTTGGAAGAGGGGGAGGCGTCGTTGAGAATGAAGCACAGAATGGAGGACGGGAAGATGGACCCGGTGGCCTACCGAATAAAGTACTGCGAGCACTACCGAACAGGGAATGACTGGTAGTGCCAATAGGAGGAGTGTAGGTGTGTGTATCCCACATATGACTTTACTCACTGCTTGTGTGACTCCATCGAGGACATCACTCACTCTTTGTGCACCAAGGAGTTCCAGAGCAGGTGATTGATGACGGGGAGTGTAGGCGGTCGTCCTACTTTTATTTGTGCAATGCCCTTGACGTGTACTGTCCAGTCCAGTGGGAGTACAGTCGACTCAACTTGTACTACAGTGTTGTGTCCAAGAGGAAGATTGCCAAGCTCATCCAACGAGGATTCGTCAGGTTTACTCGACTTTTCTACTCTAGTGATTGGGATGACCCCAGACTGTTTACTCTCTCTGCACTTCGAAGAAGGGGAGTCCCACCCGACGCTCTCAACTACTTTTGTGCCAACGTCGGAGTCACCATGTCCCTCTCACACACTGATCCCTCACTCCTCGATGCCTGTACTCGTACTGTACTCAATTCCATTGCCAAACGGTTCCTTCTAACACATCTCACTGTCTAGGACTATGGTTGTCCTCAATCCACTCAAACTTTACATACGCAACTTTACTTACCCCTCTTCCTTCACTGTCCCCGACTTCCCTGCCAATCCTCAAGCCGGCTCACATTCCATTGCCTTCTCCTCCGTCATCTTCATCGAACGCTCAGACTACCAATTTGAGGCCACTAACTTCAAACGGCTCACTCATTCCTCTTGCGTTGGCTTGAAGTACACCAATTTGATGGTCCAAGTCGTCGAGTCCACAGACGACCAACTCGTTATTGACTGTCTCCCACTCGACCACCAACGCTGTTCTTCTTTCATTCACTGGGTCTCCCTCCCTGTCTCCTGCACTGTCAGACTATATTCCAACCTGTATTCCCCCTCCTTATCCCAGTTTCAAACACAAACTTCCCGAGGATCGCAGACAAGTCCCCGACGGCTTTCTTAGTGACGTCAACGAGGTTCTCTTCTTTCTTTGTTGTAGGACTCTTTCACTGAATTGACTGCTTTTGCCGATGCTGGACTACTCGATGTACAAATATATGACAAGTTTCAATTCGAGCGATTGGGGTATTTTGTCGTGGATCCCGATTCCGACATTCCAAACAAGAAGGTTGTTTGTTGCTCCCTGACTGCAGATTGTGTTCAACCGGACGGTCACTTTGCGAGAGGACAAGAACAAGACGTCCTAGTTCTGTTGGTCATTTCTAATAAAGGCATTTCTGAGGATTTGTTAGTTATTTTGCACTCATGGAAAATCAAGCTAAGTTTTCCTTGTGCCACGGTTAGTATCTTTCAACACATGCATTTTTATTCCTTCTGTTGTTTGCTAATGTTCGTCGTACATCAAGATCCTCTCCACTCTCCAGTTTTTTGTTTACTAAGTCTTAGTTCAATGCGGTAGGTAAAGTGACTTTAGGTCTTTTACGGAATGTCTTTTTAGATCGGCAGCTTGAGGTTTGTGATCAACTAAAAATTGGACAAGCATTTATATTTTGGTTGGTCTCTGACGGGATTTCGGTGCTTCGAATCAAATGGAGAACCAGGACTTCTTATGTGCAGTCCAATAGTGACAAACAAGATGAGATTGATCAACGCGATTGTGGCACAGGGAAGCACATGGCCTGTGTACAGTTTCACACCCGATATCAGACATCTGCTCTACTCAAATGAAATTCCTTACTTTCTCCGTTGTAATATACGCGCGAGTCAATAAAAGCGATCGTCCTCACAATGGACAAGTAGTCAAATGCATGAGAACCTTAATTTAGCACGATCGCTTTAGTGATTATTTTGTTGATAGTGATGGCGATGACTTTGACAAATTTAATATAGTGGATGTAGGTTATCGTCAGCATGAATTGCCCGTGGTCGACCTCACCTTTTAAGACTGGGAGGTCACCACCCTCCCATTAATCGAGTGCGCCATCAAACCTCCGATAACCTGCATTGCCTCCCTCTCACAAGTTCCCCCTCATACACATTCCAAACAAGACATCCTGGTTACTGGATACAGTCAAAACTATGTCGCTGATAATTAACAATTGCTTTATTATTAATAAGCACATCGCAAAATAACGTTAGTAAAGTTATCTCGTGTGTGCCAGCCTCTCCTGGATGCGTTATGTTAATCGCTTCCAAGTCCCTCTGTTCCTCGATAGTTCCCTCAGGTGCTCATGATCGTCTGCTGATTTCAACTTTTTTCCAATCAAAGTTAGGTCTTGATGCAGGAGGGTTGCTAGAGTGATTTGTGGTCTTCTCGGAAGGTCGTTCCCGGATGAGGAGCGTAGTGGTGTTCTATTGCGAGATTTGCGGGAGTTTTCCTGTCCATTCTTAGGATGTGACTGAATAAGCCCCATCTATTACTTCTTATTTCTTCGTCCAACGGATTTACATTGTAATTGGAGTAGAAATGTTTGTTTGATATGCGTTTTGGCCACAATTGTTTTAAATCTCTGAATTTTTAAGCAAAAAATCGTTATTATTATCACAGTAAATTTATTGAGCTATTGTTGCTTCCAGAAACTCAAAAGATTATAATAATTGGACGCAGGAAGAATCAAGTGCTTCAAGTCTCGATTTTATCATTACCATCTCTCTCATATTGCGAACGAAATTGATTCCCAAACACACATTCAACCCTTTAATATAAAAGATGTAGTAATTTTTCATCATATGCTTGGAGTGATATTTCTTCCAAGACTATCAATAATTGCTGGAATAAAACAGGCCTCCGAATGGAATTATTGATGATTTTTATGTAAAATCGAGGGATTCGCAAAATTACTAAATGAACTAAATATTATTGAGTATTTCCTTCTTTTTCCACGTCCCTTTTTGCCATTATTTTGGTCCGTCCCGTAGGTGGCAATAGATAGAGGATTGACTGTAGTTGTTTTGTCTAATTCAGCCACACAGAAGGGAATGTTCGGTTTTAGGAAGCGTCGACGAGGAGGCAAATTCTGAAGTTCGGGATTACTCCCCGCAGTGAATGAGGGATCACTAATTATCACATTCTACACTCGAATAAACGAGGGGGATGCCATTCAGTCTCTACTCATTCTTTATGCAGAGACAATATCAGTTCTAGACCTGTCCAACCATTTCCCGGTTTTCTACCTTTGGTTGTTATGGTAGGCCACTGAGGAGATTACTCAGTTGTCTGCAGGCGGAAAATTCTTGAAACTTTTCTTTGATTTTAAGCTTTCTTGTGAGGTGTTGGATTTGAGTGTTGGTGTATAATCAAAATTGTATGTTTTCGTGTCTAATTGGATGGAATGTATATTGTGATGCTAAACCAGTTTGAATTTGCTGTTTAATTTTTCATATACTGTCGTTTATTTATGAATTGGGGCAGAACTTTTTTGAAAAAAAATTAACAAAAAATTTTCTCATTTTTTCCTAATCTAAAATCCAAATACTGTATACGAAACCGTAAAACAGACAGGTGTGCTTCTTGAACGACAATAGGTGCATGTCACTGCATTGTTTCTCCAGCAGTACAACACCCCTCGAATGCCCTTGATGGCCGAGCGGACCAGGGATTGGTAGTGGCCGCTGCTGCTGTCGAACCGTCTGGGAGTGGACTGTCCAACCTATATCCCATAAACAGTCCCCTGAATTTCATAACGCACAGCCTATGAAATCAATTACAGGATATGGGGGATCATATAGTAACAATCAGAAACTCTGACGACCAGGAAAAAATCAAAGGAAAACTTGGTTCTCGTAGTTTCACTTGATGACCAAAACCATGCAAGATACTCAGTCGCTTCAGACTGTGCTTCTTCATTCCAAGAATCAATTTGTTCGAATATCTCATTCATTTCCACTTCGGTGTAGTGATCATTTATAGATTCATCGGCAGAAGCTCTAAACATCAATTTAAATGGAGCAATTTAAACGGCTCGTTTAACGGCTCGTATTCAACCTGGGCTCATATTCAACCGGTCACAATTAATAAAGCGCTTTACATTAAAAACATTTTAAATATATTGTAAAATTTGATTTCCAACAAAAAAATTTAATTTTAAGATTTTTGAAAAATTAGAAAAAAAATATTCGTTACATAATTTCAAATTTTGATCAGTTTGATTAACATTTTTTTCTACAGTTTTTTAGTATTTACATATAAATTGACGGTCAAAAATAGAAACAGCTAGCGAAAACAGGACATTTACATGACATTGATTAGCTACAGTTTGTTAGAAGATTATCTATCTTTGGAACGAAATTCCGCCAGATATTTGTATCAAATCGTTTCTCAAATGCTAAATTTCATCACGGGAGAGAAGATGGCCAACTTTTCACTAAGCTTATTTGAGGCAGAAATGGCTTAAATGAAGAAGAGAAGACGGAGTATAATGATTTCCGGTGAGCAGTTTTATGAACTATTTAAAAAAAGTACAAAATAATAATTTAAAGAATAATTTTCTTATTTTTTCCGAATCTAAAATTCAAATACTTTATACGAAACCGTAAAATTAGATTTCTGCTGATTTTAATTGTTTACTTTTCTCATTTTACTTACTTTTTGTCATCCGTCTTATAAATGAGTCTAATCAAAATATCGGACATCATGTGTAAAGATGAGACCCATCGTATATACGAAAATACGGTTTTTAAATCTGTAATTTCAAAAAAAATCATATTTGAAAAAATGTAATATTTATTGCATAGGACAAGATAAATTATCAGTAATTCGATCCGCAGCAACTGAACTGGCCTTTTGACCAATAACACGTATTTCTTGCTGAAGATTTTTAAGAAGATCTGAATAATTAATTGAGGTTTCGTTTTCAAAATCGCCATCGTTTAGTAATTTTTGCTCTAAAAAGTCAGAACTTTCATTTAATTCTTCGTCAATTAGCTCCTTATTACAGACTGTTTTCTCGGCATAGTTAATTTTATCAAAATTTTTCAAATTTTGTTTTATTGTTTCTCCACTCTCCGTTTCATTCACATGCTTTTCAAATTTATCATTTTTAAAATTCAAATTCTGGTTTTCTTTTGAAAATATATTTGAATAGAACGCCACAGTTGATTTTAATTGCTTGAAACAACTTTCAATTTGTTTTATAGTTTTTCGATCTTCAGCATGAATTCTTCTAGTTGTTGATATTTGAAATTTACGAAGCTGTTCAGTAAGAAAACAATTTTCGTCCATTAAGTCAGATTGTTTTCCAGCCATCTAAGTAATTTAAGAACAAAAAACAACTTCTCTCATGCTTTTTTTAGTTGTATCAAGTTGGTCAGTTAGTTCTTTTTCTTTATCCTGTAAAACTTTGATAGTTGAGATTTCTATTTTAAGTCGGCTCTCAAGTTCGGCGATTTTCAACAAGTTTTCGCTTTCAATAGATTTATTACTTGTTTTTAACCTTTCTACATGCTTTATTGTACATGACGAAAAATACTTTTTTTAATTTTTCATTGTCATTTTTCAAACGGACATTTTCTTTTTGAGTTGTACTGTTTATATCCTTTGTTGGTTTATTTTGAATGTCTGATAATCTGGTCTCTAATTCCTCATTTGTTGTATTAAGTTGTTTGAATTCTAATGATAGTTGCTGATTATCTTTCATAATTTCTTCGATTCGCATATTTAGACGTACGATGGTAGATGACTGGCTTTGACAAAATTCTCTGAGGCCACTGATCTGACAATGACACTAAAAACTACCTCTCTTAAAGATTCCCTGTACTCCTCGCCAGTAGGAAGTGTTTTTAAATATCTTTCTAATTTGACAATTCTTGGATCTTCACTTATTTCGTGTTCTCTAAGTAAAACATTTTATCCGAATAATACGACATTTCTTCATTTATTACTTGATTTTCAATTTTCCTTCGTTCTTTTAATTGGTTTTTCACAAGTTTTTCAAATTCATACATCTTATCAGACTAACAAAATTGACTTCCTATCACACTACTGTAAAATCTGACATGCACTGTTTTGTTCGATGCGAATGTAGTATATGAAATTGCTAGGTAATAAAAAAAGTTTTGAAATTATTTGTTATTAAATATTAAACCAAATTAAACAAATTTTCAACATGTCAAAATTGCTAACAATTTTTCACTACTTTTTAAATTAACATGGAAATGATTTTTTGGGGATATCTTACGAGGGAGCAGTTAATGAGCACATTTGACCTAAAGACCAAAGTTATACGTTTCCCATCGTCGATGTGATTTTCACATAAGAAATAAAGCTTCTTGCAATAAAGCCATAATAGTCGTTTATGAACGCCTAAAAATCTTTTAATAAATTAAAGAAAACTCCTATATTTTCCTGTATTTTTTAAGATATTTTATTTTTGTGAGATTTTTTAGATATATAAAAAATTACATGGATTAGATTAAATTAAGTAATATTAAATAAAAATTATTAAGAATTATTTTTAAATTATAAAGAATTAAAATATCCCAAATCAACGTGTTTAATGCACTTTTATGTTCTACATTTTTCAAACGAATTCGAAAATTTTTGGCTACCTGTAAATTATTTATTATATTTTCAGGAACTTAGAGCTCTCATTCCTTCATTCGATCTTATTAAAAACAAATATGTAAAATCAGGTCCCTTCATAACTTGCTATCTGAACGAGGATTCATTTACTCATTTCACTTCCCGCTCTATATTTTTAAGGTTATTATATATATTTATTGAAGAGGAAGGCCTATATTTTGATTGCTGAAGGTAAGAATTGGGAAGAGTTCCTAAACAATTTATCAAAATCATACTATCCTATACTAGTATTTAAAACTTAAAAACGTAATTTTAAGTATAAAACTGATCCTAATCTAACATGGTCTTATGAAATATCTACTTTCAATCGTCATTTTTCAAAAGTGGAGCAAGAAGAGAAACTAAACGTTGTCTTTCTTATTTTTGTAGTCTATTTTTTACAGAGGCTGAATAGTGTAAATTTTCCGATATTTGATGGAAAAGTTAGTCTGAAAAATCCTGATTATCAATTTGCTCTTTTGGAAAATTACAACATAGGCAAAAAGGACGTAGAAAATATATTTTTCGGACACTTAAAAGCAATTGGAAGAAGATTTATTTTAGCAAAAAAATATTCCCTCTCAAATAGAATTTTTATCGGTGTTTATAAAAAAATTATTTTCAGGTCGTACCTCTATGGATCCTCTACTTTCATTTGTGATGTGTAATTTTGCCAGAGTGAGTCAATTTGATCTCATATTAGATCCATTTGTCGGAACTGGTAATGTTTTATCATTTTAAACCATTTTAGGAAGTATTTTACTTGCTGCAGCTCATGACGATGGAATTGTTCTCGGGCATGACCTTGATCGTACTCTGATAAGAGGAAGAGGTATTTTTGTCGTAAAATTATTACAGGAAAGTCCACAAGAGCAAAAAATACATGGAGATCTAGAAATGAATCAAATTTTGCTAATTTTAATCAATATGGACTCAGATATAATCTGATGGATATCTTAGTTGCAGATTTTTTAAAATCTCCTTTAAAAACATCCCACATTAAATTTGATGCAATCGTTACTGATCGTTATTCTCGTAGAAAAATAATTTATAGCCCCGTATGGAGTAAGAGAAAGTTTGAACAAACATGCGAATAAAATAAATTATGAAAATGATTTGCTTTCTTCTAATCCTTATAAAATTTATTTTTATTTGCTGAGCTTTGCCGAAGATATGTTGAGAATCGGGGGTCGACTTGTTTTTTGGATACCAGATAACGAGTTACATTTTTTTTAAATATTTTGATAGTCCAGAACAAATTAATGCTTTATTAAATTCGACTTCGTTAAAATTACTCGAAAAATGTGAGCAGCCATTGGCTGGCTATTCGCGATTTCTTCTCCTCTTTGAAAAAATTTAAGTTATCGATGATTTTTATTTTTTAAATATTTCTTCGTTCTTTTGAGAATTTTGAAATTGACCTAGTTTATGTCTTAACTTTTTATTAGAGATACAGTCCGACGTCTGTTTGGGGCACCAAGTGCCCAAAAAACAAGAGTTTTATTAAATAGAGATTTTTAAACATTAAAAATCGATTTTAGAAAAATAATTAGTTATTTTACCGCCAGTTTTTTTACCTAGTACATTTTTAATAAAAATAAGTCGAAAGTTGTACAATTCTTTTGGAAATTCAGGAGATAAGTAATTTTTTTCTCTCAATGACCAAGAAAATCTTAAGTTTCTTTTTTAATGATATAAGTCAAATCGCATAATTATTTTCTCCGCAAATTTATATAAATCTCAGCTCATGTCCCTTTTTAAATCTGTCAAGTCAACCTTTTAAAGCTTTGAAAGTGTGCAAATTATAAAAAAATATTACATATGTTAAATAAAAAAGCCGGATTTTAACTGTGCTTTTTTTTCTGTTTGTTTCATACAATAAACTATTTATGGTTAAAAAATTTTTAAATGTTTTAACTATTGTTGTTAAATTAAAAATCTTTTGTATTAAATTTTAATTAGTATTGCTTGTGAACTATTCATAGTAACTGATTGTTAAGGACAATAAGAAGAAGAACTGATGGCGATCCTGTTTCCCCTCACTATTGCTTGGGACACGTTCTGGAGGAGCCATCTCGTCTCCAGAGGATTGTGTGTTTTCAAGGTCTTGAGACGTCCAATACTCTTGAGAAAGCACAACGACTCCTTCCCAATCGATCCCAGGGTTTCGACAGCAACCGGCCGGAAAACGTAGCGATCGGTGAGGCCATCATATTTCTTCTTCTTGATGTCCTCTGCTCTATCCGCAGCTGTGCCAGCATTGCAGGCACTTTCCAACATGTTTGTCTTGGACAAGGAGTCGGAACATGTTGAATCCCATACGAGAGGCTTTCCTTCCAAAAACGGAAAGATAGTCATCCCGTCTGGGCGTTTTCCATCTCCTCGGTCCAATCCAGGTGGTTCCAGCACTGATGGCTCCTCCAGAACGTGTCCCAAGCAATAGTGAGGGGAAACAGGATCGCCATCAGTTCTTCTTCTTATTGTCCTTAACAATCAGTTACTATGAATAGTTCACAAAAGAATTTTCTCTTTTAAAAAAAAAAAATTAGTATTGCTTGTAATTTCTTAAACGTATTACAAGAAATAGAAAAATTATTCAAGAAAATCGTGCATTTAACCCAGATTTTTGGTCTTCGAAGAAAATGTCTAATCACATTGCCTGTTTAAACAGCCTATGTCATCAATTTCGTTACAATAGCTTCTTTCAAAATTTATCATCTACTTGCAAAAAATATGAAGCCGTATTCGGACGGAGAATTCATTAAGCACGCTATCTTTATATTTTCTGAAAAACGTTGTTCTTCAGAAATTTAACAAAATGTTATAAACTACAGCTATGCAAAGATACAGTTACTCGGATAATTGAGAAAATATCTGACGATATAGAATGCTAGCTTCATTTTTTTCGAATTCATTTTTTTCTCACAGAATTCATTTTCTTCGTACACTATTCTATTGCTTTTGACATCACTAAAGATATTAGTGATGTTTACAAATGACGGTGTTTATTCTAGGTGTAATGCCTGACTCTAAAATTAATGAAGAATTTCTCACGCTACGTTATTTTCATGGTTCTACTAAATGAGCTGCTATATTCCGTAAACTTGTTAATTCCCTGAAAAGGCACATTTGGATCTTTCAAAAATATTTTGAATTGCCACAGATTGATGTCCTTCTATGGTTGGATGGAAAACTGAGTTTCAACATCTTATAGCTGGATGGCGAGCAGATGATGAGTTGATTTCTGTGATTTGGCATTACAGCATATTGCATCATGATAATATTCCTGCAAAATCGTACATACCGCGCTATTTAAGTCAAGCGAACTATTGAATTTAAGTCGAATTCCAAAATGGAAATATCATAACTTGGTTGATAATGCTTTAGATCAACGCATTCATGTAAAGTTCTTTTCAGTAAATTTACGCGAACAAAAAGTATGTATAAAAATCGAGTGATTGATGAACACTTAAATCAACTTCGCCGTCACCGTTTTTGAACTTTACTTCTCGTTTCTATAAAATAGTTGATTCCAAGCAAAATCAAGTCTTACATTGATAAGCCTTTTTTTTTAATCAAATAAAATATTTTTTCTGGGGCTCACAAAAATACTTTTAATTATCAATTTGGCCCTTTAGCTAAAAAGGTTGAGAACCATGAAACCCCTCGTCGGTCAAGAAGCTCATTGGAAAGAAGACTAATGACTCCCGGGAAACCAGCTAACTGTACCAGATAGTATCGATAGCAATCATGTGAGGTAACTTTTTTGCTATCCGCGTTGCGGCCACTGGCGAATCCTGATTTTCTAATTATCAGTTGCGATAATTAATTTGAGATTTTACATTCATCTGTTGCATCCTGGTCTAAAGCCAATCATTATGTGATGAATTTGTAATCTATGAGTCGAATTGGTCTCAAATACCACAGGAAATCTTAAGGCAGGTTAACTCAAGTGAAATTAGTTTATTAGACTGAATTAACTTTTATTTTTGCATTAATAAATAAGAAGTTAGTCAAATCGTAGAAATGTTATTTTCTTGAATCATCAAGAAGTGATTTTCTAATTTTGACCTATTTTTGTAAAAATTAAAAAATCTTTTGTTAAACCCTTTTTTTTTCTTTTTTATTGACTTGATAAAATATCTAAAAAGTAATATAACATGAGCTAACATTATTAAATATATTGTAGTTAAAATTATTATCAGAATTAAAATATTTTGGAAAAACATTCGGAAATCAGGTTTCTGTACATTTTTTAAAATTATATTGATTTCATTTGATGGCCTGTTTATTGATGCTTTCTATATTATCACTTTTTCGAAGTCTCTTTTATAAATATTGGCGTTGTTTCTATTAAATTGTATGTTGCTGTCAAGATTTCTTGTCCACAAGCTTATAATAAATTGGTTTATAAGACTACCTATTCTCGCAACCGTACATTCCCCGCTTATATCTATTTTTGGACAAAATTTATATATATAGCTAGAACTACCAGTCTCAATAAATATAAAAACTGTTTGAATGCATCGTCTTGTTCCTCAAAAATATAGAAAACTGGTGTTGTGGATTTTCTTAAATGTATCGAACTTCAAAGTTATTAAATGTATAAAAAATACGTTCCGTACCGTGAAATATCTGAACCACAAATTATCTCGGGATTTGAAAATAAAACAAAACTAAAATTATAAAAACATAATAAAGACGTAAAATTTCGAGCTTCGATAACAAAAATGCTCATGTCTACCACATTGATTGGGTTTTTGATAAAATTTCTTAATTTTAATACGAATGAGACAAACACTTGTTTAAGATTCAAATTTCTATCAAACAATCTTGGTAAACAAACGATTTTGTTTGAACGGAAAGAACTTTTATATTTAAAATGGACAATGCCATACAGTATTTCGAGTTTTATCTAAGGTATCAAATGCTCCCATTTCAATTGAGATCAAGAAGTTATTATCCAAAGTTCTTCAATTTAAATTAGTTTATTACAATAATTTTAAATTTATTAATCCGTCAAACGCTTGAGAGGAAATGAATGAAAGATGGTTCGAATCCAGTCGTCAAAAAATTAAAATTAAATTACTACAATTCAACAAGTGAAGTGGGGAAAATGCTCCCATTTAAAAAGAGAATATTATTGTACGAGACGTCCCTACAAGTTAATCTAGGTTCAAATCAAATCAACAAATTTTGAATTGTCGGAAAATTATCAAGGATAGGGATGCTATTCAGGTGACAGTTTTTGTAAACCCTAGGCTATACAATTAACATGCTTTACTTCTGATTTGGACTGAATAACAAAGATGGACACTTATTTTTACTTTTTAAAATTAAATTTAACAGAACAATCAGCATTGACATTTAATCGACGGCAAATTGTTTAAATAGACTGAATTATATTTAAATATTTAAAATTCCATTAAAGAAGCCAGTCTGACCAAGAAAGAATGATACCCATAATAAGCCATAACTTGAGGAAAAACAGAGGCTAGAAACATAAATTTAGTTGAACCAGGTTTACGGAACTAAGTTGCTATTATTAAGATGAAAACCAAATTAATTTAAACCTCTAGCCTATAATAGATTGCTCAATGTCGGATATAGAGTGGTTTTATGACCACAACCATCACAAGAATTTTTTATCTCTTCAGTTTCCGTCTGAGGCCTTAACCTCAAACGAAAACCACATTCAAAAAACCAGGATAAAGTTCTAATAAAAAATAAAAAAGGCCTCACGAATTTCATATGCACAGATTTTAACTGTCAAACCAACGCTTTTTGACCAATAAGAAAACATGAACTTCGATTTTGTCTCTCACTGTGGATCTGATCATAGTTGAGAACATCAACGGGAACCACCTCCTGTTTTTTATTTTTTAATTAGAGAATTAAAAAAATTAAGCCCTTTTTATCAACAAATTCATTAATTTTTGCATGAAAATATAATAAGACAATCAAAAAGCAATGAAAAATTCGATCTTATAAAATTGAATTTTTTATCTTAATATTCTTTATTAAATTAAAAACCAAAGTCCATGTCATCCCGTGTGATGATATAGGATGGACTGATTAGTAAATACCACAAGCGGAACTTAAGACAGCTGGGTATAGATAAGTCTCTACAGGCTTTGGAGAGTGTCTCGTTTGATGCTCGCCGATCCAGCCCTTTCCGACGCTTAGTCAGCGAGAGGCGCTAGACTGCACCTTCTTGGAGGTCTACATTGCCAGAAAAGAGGAGAAAGAGGGGGAGGAGGTGCGTGGAGTGTCATCCTCTGCTCATTTCGAAGGCTCTGGACTTAGAAAATTAGTTAGTTAATTAGTTTCTTTTTATTACAAAAATTAAATTGAAACTAGATAATTATTTAAATAACAGAAAATTGATTATCTATCGAAAGTCCTTGAGTTAGTAAAGAGCTTCTTTCTGATGAATCGCACCACCAGTTGATTTTTTTCTAAAAAGAATATCATTTGATTTCACCATTCGCCATAAAAACGGGAGGGAAAATGAATATAGAAGAAAAATTAAAATAATAAAACTCGAATAAGGCCAATCTCACTTAGAATATTTCTATATTTTAGTTTACTTGATTTAACTGAGAATCAACGCATAGTCCACACTTAAATTTATTTATTTCTTCAGGAAATGCATTGCAAGCAAGAAAAGATTTAACTTCATCTCTGGTTTTGAAATATTCCTTATTAGAATTCAATATGCTTGTTTCCATGATTTTCTAAAAAACTATATTTCTAATATTTCAAACATTTAAACTACTAAACACTGTATTACAATGTTTCTTCATGATTTCAGTGACATTTTTAGGTGAAATCGAACATGTATTTTTAACATTTGGATAAATTGTAGAAAAATTAATAGCAAGTGCTTTGTTGAACTTAAAATGAATTCACAAAATTACTAGAAAATCGCTTTCATTCAATGTACACTGAAATAGATATGATATAAAAGGATTATCTATAAGTTTAGTACTATAGAATACTCTTTTCAATTATTAGTTTGTAATATTTTTGACAAATTTTATTAAGGATCTAAATTAGCATTAATCTAATATATTAAAACCATTGATATGGAAATAAAATAAGCAGATTCGAATAATCCTGCCAATGCCACAAACCATATTATTGCAAACAACCTAAAAAATAAATAAAATGATACAATTTAGTCAAATAGTATATTTTGAAGTAAAGACTTGGCCCCATCAGGAGCATTAGCGTCGATAGACTCCCAAAAATTAGGGCATGAAGGTTGGGTCTACAAATAATTATTTTACATAAACTCACAGATACTCGGTATCTATGGTTACTTGATACTTTGTAATGTTATATTGGTCGAGTATATTTTCGATGTCCACAAATTGAGCAGATATATTCTGAATTTGGAATTTGATAGTTTCTAGGTTATATAATTTGTTTGCCAAAATATATTCTCTCGATTTTTTAATTAAACTAATCTCCTTTGAAACATTAGTCGCAATTTTGGTAAGGTATGTTTTAGACATATTCTATTTAAAGTTTTGATTAAATACACAAACCAATCTTCTTACAGTCGAGTAATGCATTTTTGTTGCATTTTTATATGGTCCTTCGATATGTTTGATTAAGCTGGTCAATTCATTACTTTTAAAAGCTAATACAGCATTAAAGATTCTATTTATTAACGCAGCACAATAAAATACGAGATGCCTAAAAGAAATGTAATACAAGAGACTAATATTTTTCTGCTTTCTATTTTTCTTCTTAGGGAACAAAATAAGCACAACCATATCCCAAGGATAATCGAAATGCCGATCCCAATAATAAAAGGGATCATACCCCAAAACCCAGCGCTCTTTTAAATAGTTAATGTTTTAAGATAACAATTATTTCATTTATTTCCTCATCAGTTTCTGACATTTCAAATATCTTCTTAAAAATATTCCCAAGATTATCTGTTACATTTATAACCGGGAAGTATTTTGCTGACTGAGCAAGTTTTGAAAGTGGGGAACACATTTTTAACAAAATATCGTAAATCATAATAATATTGTAAATAACTGATTATCTTAACCGCTTTGATAGGAAAAGATAATATCTTCCTGAAAAGTGATAATAAATTTGGTGTAGTTTTGTAAATAATGTGCAAGTTAAAAAATGTATTTTTAATAAATTTATTAATGATTTTTGTTATTCGAATTATAATTTCTTGAAAATATAAGAGAAAAACTGGAATAAACTGAAACAAACCCAATGACTAAATAGGGAATCTTTATTTAAAACATTTTTATGTCCAGCATGACCAGCCACAAGGAAGCAGTCAATTTGTTAAATCCGACATTTATTTTATTTATTTATTTAACCGCCAAGACCACGGCAAAAAATCAAACAAGCGTCACGTGATCCCGATGCACTCGACCAGAGGCCTCATCTTCGCTCGGTGATCTTTTTACGAGCTTACGCAAGATCGCACCGGGCGGCAGGCCGTTTTTGACGGGGCATTTGCTGACGAACCGAGGTTCAGCTTGATAAGGTCTTCCAGAGGAGCTGGAAGCGTATCGAAGGACCATATAAAAATGCAAAAACTACAGCCTCAGTCATACACACTCACCTGCAACACGTGTGACCAACGATCGGTTAATCTGTGGGCCCTTTGTTAGACCTCCTGGATTCGCCTCCTGTTGGACCACGATAACCGCGAACCCCATGATCCGTAGGCGTAGGCAATTGGTTCGAAGTACAGTGAGTACTGATATTGTGTCATCGAGGTAGGCCTAGTAGCCCGTCTGAATGAAGCCCTCGTCGACCAACAGGGCAGTGCCCTTCCTCACAGCACTCTTCAACTCCTCCAAGGTGGGGGCAGTGCCCTCGCCCTGCTTGGAACACAAGTATTGATGGAGTGTCTCCTCCGAATGGGTGAGTGCGTCAACCTGAGTGGGGGTGGCGGGGACTGCCAAGACTTGTTCCAACGAACTGCCCAGTTGAGCGCGGATGACCTAACACAACATAATTTTACAGCTGTGGATTAGAAAGGAAATGACTGAATGAATTGTGTTTGGTGGGCAGTCCTCTCGTCGCTGTTCTCAGGGTTGTGTAGTATCACCACGAACTCTGTGGATATGAACTTTTCGTAGTCTACTAATACTCCACACACCCTAACTCTCTTCTGTCAGTCGACCGGGGCTCACTGGCCCAATTCGGTTCAACAAGTCCCTGACTAGTCTGCCGTCCTCAAAGTGGTGTGCCTGCATCAACTGCCAATCACACAACACAGCACGTTGTAAAAGTTCACCAAGTGTCGGGCTGAGATGATGATTTGAGGGGGGGCACAGTGAATGGGCGTCCATGAACTCGTCCAACTCGAAATGTGTCTCGGGATCCTCCACTTGGCAGATCTCCAAAAAGTGATTCCACTAAGACAAGCAGCAAACCTGAACTTGGGTCGCCACTCGTCAAAGAAGGAGTCAAGGAGAGAACAGGAACAACCGTAGGTGACCTCGTCTGCCCCTCCACTAGTGGCAAGGATGTGGATGAGTCGGCCAAGCACTCCCAAGTTGGCCCGCTGGTCGTGTGTGATGATGAAGTTGATCGAACTGGTGAATGCCCCGAATGACTCGGGGACGATGATTGCCAAGTTGAGGTATCGGAAGTAGATAAGATTGGCGACTTGTGCCCAAATGGTGTCCTGATTTTGTAGACGAGCGAGGAGTCGACTGGTGAGATAGCGGACGGGATATCTGGGGTGAGTGGGTGGATTACGGAATAATTTGGACGTAAGCGAAGAGAGCGTTCAAGATTGGTTTAACTGCCTGAATGAGTCTTTCGAAAGAAGCATTGAAGGAGGTGAGCACATGTTGGTGAGCGAGTGCTTGGTGTGTGTCCACATCGTAGGGGAGTCCTCTAGAGGAGTGAAGGGGAATCCCAACGTGGAAACACCCTCCTGTCCTTTCCTATGAAAGACCTAGTGCTTGTAAATGAGAGTGGGGTCGTTTTGTATTGGAGGACGTTGTTATGGAGGAATGGGGTGAGGAGTGACTTGAAAAAGTGCTTGAATCGATCGTCGGAATCTCAAATGACTCTGAGAGTGAGGACAAATGAATGACAGAACAGTTTGCATTGCCCAGTCGATGACGTGATTGTCCTCTGCAATCAGGGAAGCAAGGACCTTGGTGAGCAAGTACTCCTTGCGTGGGTGGGTGGCGTAGTTGAAGGTGTTGAAGAGAATGTTCTTGAGTCAAGTGAGGAATGACTAGTCGAACTCACTGAGTGTGAGGAGTGTGCAGATGTAGGAGGGGCGTGTCTGCCATTAAGGACTGTCCTCACCTGCACAACGTACAACACATTGCCCACCACTTCCAACAGCTCGGTCATGTCCTTGCACAATGTAGTGCTCACTTTCTTGGACACCACCCTTATTTTGTTGCGAATGAACATCTTCACTTCCGCGTCCAACGAGTCAATTTTGCTTTGCAAGTCCTCGCTGTCGTTCATCACTCGCACAATCTCTACCTTCAGTCGTTGCAGTTCTACGCTCACTCCACTCACTCACATGCCTCCTCCGCATATTCCGCCTCCCGCATGTCCAACCAGTACATACACTCCTGCACCACCGAGAAGGACGGAGACTCCACCCTCACTGCCCTGTACTTCTCCTTCGCTCGAGCCCCCTGCAACACTGCCTGTATTCTCCTCAAGTGCTTTATCTAATTCAATAGTTATGTCACCAGTGAGGATTGATATACAAAAAATGAATTGGCGATGTCGGACTCGCAACCGTTGACGATCCCCACCCCGAGTTGGTAAGGAACAAACTCTGAGTTGAGCGGGGCCATACACTCTTCGCTGCCAATTTAGCAGTCAGGCGGCGGAAGTAGTTTTCAATTGCTATAGCCAAGATTAATTGATTTAAAATCACCTTTTTCAATAATCTGGTTATTATTGGATCCTTGCTCTCTGAAAAGGTGAGAATTACTGACATTCAAAACTGTTTTGTAATAAAAATAAAGTTTTTTTTTCATTAATTATTGTCAATTATCCTAATTATAAAATGGTAAACCTAATACCTAATAAATTAAGCCACGTGTGAGCACGCTGTTGATTTACTTTGTGGTGCTTCCTTAATTATACGGTACACTTTATTTTTTATCTTAATTGGATTCAGAAGGAATAAATCAAGATGTATTTTTTTTAATGATTTAATTATCTGAAAGTTCATCATTTTTTTGATATTTTTTGATTTTATTCCTTTAATCTCCTTTTTTACTTATTTATACTTTTTGTGATATTTTTCGATTTTGTTTCTTTAATCTCCTTTTTTACTTATTTTTATTTATAATTTTTGTGATATTTTTCGATTTTGTTTTTTAATCTCTTTTTTTATACTTATTTCTACTTTTTGTGATATTTTTGCGACGCCGAAGGCGAGTCACTTTTTAAAAATTCATAGTACTTTTTCAATAATTTCCCTCTCTTCATTTTCTAAATGAGTGATTCTCAATCTTCTTTACTCAGGGGCCGCAAATAATTTTTAATAATTATTTATTGATACAGGCTTGAAATGACCCCCAGGATTGAAGGGACCTACCCTAGTTAGATATTTCATACACTTAATAATATGTCACGAGCCTATTTGAATGTTCGGTTATAAATGTTTCTCTGTTAATTAGGATTTGAATTTTTTTTATTAACAAAACAATCAAGACAATTATATTATGTCACAGTCCGAATAAAATACACGCGAATATTACATTCTTTAATTTTACTGAAATTAAAAATTTCACAACAAAATGTTTAATTATTGTTACAGTAATAGAGATACCAGGAAATAGCGATCCGAAGTAAAATAATTATAATTTTATATTGTCCAAAAGAGAAATCTATAAAGACAAATACTGTGCAGGACGATTTTTTCGTTAATTTGATAATTTTATAAATTAATAAATAGCTTACTACAAAATCTGCTTTAAAATCGTACAGGAATAATGAAAATATTTGCTTAAGAATAGATTCGTTTATTGTTTGAATTGTTAATTTTTTTAATGTTTAAATGACGCTTTTTGTTAACAATTTAGTCAATTTCGCGTTTAAATCTTTATGGAGTGTATTTTAGTTTCGATTCATTTTATTTAAACAAAAATGAAAATATGGAAAAGTAATTCAAATTCTTTTTTTTTTGAAATAGCAAATAGTTGTCTATTTTCGATTGCAATCATAAAAGAACAAAAATTTAAGATATAAAGAAGTTTATTCCGAAACAAATTTTTATAGTTTTCCAACGATAGCTAGTCTATTAATATCGATCTCGTAAGGGGCCTCATGATTGATCAACATATTCGTCGAACTAATTTGGACCCTGTCGTGCTGTAAAATCCCAACGACAGTATATTCAGTACAATCCAAATGTTCGTGGAATGGTCGACGGCGTGTTGTTGTATTCGTATCTGTGTCGGTGTGGATGACCACTTTCGTCCCCAGAGGAAAGTCAAGGATATCATTCCTCCAATTAGATCGTCTCCTCATGGATTCAGCAGCACTATTAGTATTCCTCCTCGCAATATCTCGTAAATCTTCGGCTGCTGCAGAAGCTACTACAAGTCGATCCATCTCGTTGTCGTTTGTTTCCACATCAAGTCCATGTAGTTTTGTTGAATTTGCTCGTTTCTTGGCTCTTCATTGTAGTCATTGATTGATGGAATCAATATATTCAATGAGTGCCTGAGTATGACCTCGAGCCATTTGTTCTCTAATCCGTGGGCCATACATCAAATGAACAGGAGAAAAGCGCGTTGTAGAGTGTATCCTTGTATTATATGCGTATGTTATATTTTCGAGGATATCAATCCAACGAAATCCATTCCCGTTGGTTAATAACGTCGAACTGAGCATCCATTTGAGTGTCTGATTAAGTCGTTCCACTTGACCCTGTATCCAGGGACATCGGGCCCTCCCCCTGACATGGCGAATTCCAAATTCTTCGCACAACTGCGTCATCCGCGAGTTGCAGAATTCAAGTCCATTGTCGGTATGTATTATGAATACTTCCCCCAAAGAAAGAACAACACTTCGTATCCTCGGTATCACATCAGCCGAGTTCTTTGATTTCAGTGCTGAAGTCCAACAGTATTTCGTAAACGAGTCCATTATCACCAGCAACCATTTTTCGCCACTATTTTGATCGCTGTAATATCTTAGGTCCACAAGATCGATAATCAGCCTTTCTCGTGAAAACTTGGCAATTATTGGAGTAATTTGTCTCCTGGTTGCGAGCGTACGACGAGCTATGCAAGTTGTACATGCACTTAGAACATGATTCACATGTTCTATGCTAATTCCATATGCCAAGTTCTTCATATGATTGAATAATTTATCTCGACCTGGATGCCCCGTATCCAGGTGACACAACCGGACATAATCATAAAGTTGTTCTTGTTCTTCAACAGTAAAAAATCGGACAAAATGATCAACTCCACGTTTAAACATAAGATTCGGCGGAAAGTGAATAAACTTACTCGCCCGGAGCCTGAAGGAACGAATTTCATTGGCGGTACTGAGTGTTGACGGTAAATTCGCATTGACTAGATAATCAATAATCTGATCCCTTTCATAATTGCACATCGATAGATATCCCATGCTCAAATAAAAATTTATTATTTTTTGCAAAAAATAAAAACATTTTCAAAAATAAAAATGATTATTACTAAATAGACATATAAATTGCTTAATTTATATTAAAAATATGATTTTTAATGTAAAATTCATTAACCTTTTTTACTAATTTATATAAACAAAACCAATCACACTCAATTTACGCAGTTAACTTATACGTTTGAATATTGTTATTCCATTTTAGGTTATCCTAATAAAATTTTCATATAAAATTTATCGTTAATTTAAATAAAAAATTATTTTTATTATGGATTTATGAAAATTAATCAATTTTAGCTAATCGAGAAATATGAATTCCGTGTAACCGCTCACCGTCCTCCTTTTCGATAACATAGAGATCATTTCTTCGCTCGACAACAATATACTTATTAACATCAAGTCCATCGTACAGCGGATACTGCCGAACATTGGCATCGTTGTCCTGTCTAAAAATTAATTTGACGCTTGAGACCTTAAAAGCACAGTCGTTCCGACATTGATATTTTCTTCGTCGTATCTCCATTTTCTTTTTTCAATCATTTTTTCGCCAGCAATAATTAAGTTTTCTAATGCACTTTCTCGTGCCTCTGATAATCCAGTTGAATCATAGGCTAAAAGTTGCTCCATTCCCCCTTCATCAATCCTTCCAGGATTTTCAACACCCATGAATATATAAAAAGGGATTTTTTTTGTCGAAGAATGAATGCTGTTATTGTAATCATACACGATGTCCTTTATGCATTCGCGATATCGTCCAAAACAATTTTGAGAAGAACTTGCCGACGATATCCAGCGTTTTATGCTTTGATTAAATCTACAAATCGATTTTAAATCATTAACCTTTCGACTTGCCCTTGTACCCAAGGAGCACGAGGCCTCCCACGTACATGTTTTATACCATATTTCGTACATAGAGCATCCATTTGCGAATTGCAAAATTCCCTTCCATTATCAGTGTGTAGAATAAGCGGAGGCCCGACATAATAAAAAATTCTTTGTAATAAATCTGCGATTTCTGCAGAAGATTTGGTCACCGACAGTTCAAGCATTACATATTTGGAAAAAGAATCCACAATTACCAAAATCTATTTATTAACATTAAATTCATACCCAGCTAAAGCCATCATTCAACGCCGAATATCTTCTAAGGTCAATTAAATCCGCAATGTATCTGTCTCTACATCTCCTTGCAATGATTGGCGTAATTGGAGGCTTTGTAGACAATATTTTTTTCACTAAAAATATTTACTGAAAGGAGTTATTACCTGACAGAAAGCACAAAGCAAAATCACCTTAGAGATTTCTTCTCTATTCAATCCATAATTGAGATTTCTTAATTTCGAAAAAAGCCGGTCTCTCCCAAAGTGGTTATAGTTATGTTCCGCCTAAATTTTATTTATTAAGTTGGACCTCAACGCACTTAAGCTTTAATTCGATTTCATCTTCACAGAAAAAAACGCAATTTAAGCCCATTTTTTCGAAAATATGTTTTTCCATTTTCAAAATGGAAATTCTTTCCCAATTTTGTGAGCCTGTATCGCTCATGCCGCTCGATTGACGATGTATCAAAGTTGGAGTCTTTCATTTCTTTGATTTTGTCCAGTGTTTCCTTAAATAATCTCACTACACGCATGTTTCACGCTTTTTTAAATAAAAAATAATAATGTGATTCTACTAAAATAAATAATCAATTATTGATTTTTTTCATACTAATTTTAGATTTCTAATTTTTTCAGCCATTTTTGACAAGTGTAGATTATTCGGCGTGTATTTTATTCGGACTGTCACATATTATTTAAATTTTTTAATTCTTTTTATAAGTGTCTTCGTTCCATCGTTCATTTCAACTCTGACCATATTATGCGGGAGGATTTCACTTATTGTACAAACTTCTCCGTATGGACTTTGGAATTTCTTGAGTGCAAGTGAAGGATTGGTATTATAGTCCTTTTGAATCCTTATCTACAATTTAGAATAATTTGAGTTTACCTTATCTCTAGGGCAACCAAAAAATTGCACTTTTTAATAAAAAAAATTGCAAAAATGAATTTTAAAAATTGTAAAAAATTGCAAAAATAATTTTTTTTAATTGTAAACATTACATTATGCAAAAAATTAACGAAATTATTTATTGTAATAATGAATGAATGAATTTTTATTAACGGAAAAGCCGAAAAAAGAGGGAGAAAGTTAATGAGACAACGTATGCCTCTTCTTCGTTGTTTCCCTCTTTTTTTTTTTTTTTTTTAATATTTAATTCGAGAGGAAAAGGCTCTCTCAAGAACACTTCCAACCGTTTCCGTCGCGTCTTCCATCACTTGAGGGATGGGTTGGTCCAACTGGAGTCCATTTGCCAATTTGATGGCATATCGCCTCGTCTTTTCGAGCTTAGCGATAATGCCATCCCTTTCAGCAGTAGGATACCATCCCTCGAACCCGTAGGTAAGCAATGGTTCGACGCACGTTTTATAAACATATAAAAACGTTTCCGGGGAAAGGTGGAAGTGAATTATGCTCCTGAGAATTTGAGCGCATTTCCTTCTCCTCGAGTCGATGTATCTGAAGTAAGAACCCTTGGATCCAACTTCAACCCCAAGGTATTTCAGGTTCTCCGTTACTGTAAACCCATAGAGGTTTCTCGGCGGTTTTCGTTTTGCTCCCTGTTTTGCAATCCAAGTGGCGGTGCACTTTTCTTTTGCAAGCGTCAGTCCTTTTGATATGCACCATTCTTCCACTCTTGTCACGTATCCTTTTAACTTCCTCCACGAGATGTCTTTTCTCCACGAAGCATCCGTTATTAATATGTCGTCCGCGTAGATCATGAGACGACTGGTAGGATCTTTCGGTTTTGGAATATCAGCAACGTAAATATTAAAAAGCAGGGGGCTCAAGACCGAGCCTTGAGGTACCCCTCTTTTGAGATCGACAGATTCCGACAAACGGTTTCCGCATCGTATGTATGACCTTCTCATTGATAAATAGCTCTTCAGCCAATTGACCGTTTTAGACCCGGGTTTGCTCTTGGCGACACTTTCCAAGAGGCCCAGGTGCCATACGCTGTCAAAAGCTTTTGAGACATCGAGGCAGATAGCAATAGTCGCTGTATTATTAGCAAGACTAAGCGAGATGACTTTCTCGAGTTCTCCGAAACAATCACCACAGGATCTTTTTCGTCGGAATCCCCACTGCTCTACTGCAAGTGCACCTGATTCCTCTACGAAGTTCGAAAGTCTTGTGAAGACAATCCGTTCCATAATTTTAGAGACGGAGCATATTAGGCTTATCGGCCTATAGTTCTCTGCATGGTCCTTTATTTTTCCAGGCTTTGGAATCATACGTACGATTGACTTTTTCAAGAGTCCGGTACGTATCCAAGTCTCCAGCTTGCATTGTATAGTGCGGTCAAGTATCGTAGGAGAATATTTGGAGCATGTTTGAATACAGAAATTGGAATGTAGTCATGGCCGGGTGCATTATTCTTGCAGCTCATAATTGCGGCATACGTTTCTTCCAACGTTATGTCTCTGCACAGTGGTCCCGTATGACTCAAATTAGCTCTTAGACTTCTCTGAGCCTCACATATAACTTCTTTCGGAACCATGTCGATCGGATCCACCTCTTGAACTTTTGCCAGTTGACTTCGCAGATGTGAGGGAACTTCATCGAGCGGGATATCTATTCCTTCAGTTGTTTTTAGTCGGATCTCTTCTCCTTTGTTCTCCATATTACTCAGTCTGTTGAAAACCTTCCAAAAATGAGGGTTTTTCTTATTCAGTTTCGAGCATTGACTCTTCCAAGCAAGGTCTGAATGTTTTTTTGCGACATCATTTATCTCTATTTTCACGGTACGAATCTTATCCCGAAGACGAATACGATCTATGGGGTCACTGCATCGTCTTAGCTTCTTTTCAAGGTTTCCCTTCCATTTTATAAGTTTTCCCAAAGATTCGTCAATCCGGGTTTTTCTGTTAGTATTTGACATGATGTATTTCCTGATTGAAGATTTTCGGAGAAAGTCCAGTATAGCTTCTCTGAGAATTTTATTAAGTTTTTCAATTTGTATATTCGAAGGGATGCTTTGTATTGGATACGGTGTCAAATGCTTTTTCATTGATACCTCAAGGTCCGACCAGATTGTCCGAGACGTATCGTATCCGATAAACAGATCTTCGCATATCGTAGATGATGTTCGCATACACAAGGATTGAGGTAGGTGATCACTACCAATGTTTATCTCAATCCTTGGTATGCTGCATTGATGAACAAGATCTGCCGATACGAGGAAAACTCCAATACAATCCTCTCCATAACAAGAGAAGTGGTTTGGTTCTCGTGAGGTCAAAACACTAAAACCGCAGTTCTCCGATAATCTGAGGAGTATATTACCGTCCGAATTTGTGTTGGCACATCCGTACGATGTGTGTTTTGCGTTAAGGTCTCCTATTAGAATTCCTCTATCATTGTTCTGGAAAAATTCTTCAATAAGATTTTGATAATTCTTCATTGCTTTGGAGTACATAGCTCCGACAGATATCCATCCAAGGGATGTTAGTAGTTTCAATGTAATCAGTTCGCACAAATTTTGTTCGACGATTTTCAAGTCCCTCACCATCAGATTGTCTTTATAATATATGGATGTCCCAGTGCCAGCCACTGCGTCAGGTCGCCATGGGATATCAATCGACTGAAAACCATGGATTTTATGATGCTGATTTCCCTTAAGCTTCGTTTCATTAACAACCAATATGTCCATGTTTACCGAGCTAACCAAGTAGGTTAGCTCCGTAGCCCGTTTCCGAATTGACCGGGCGTTGATAAGCGTAAAAACGCTCATCTCGTCAAGTTTTGGTGACTGTCCTCCATAACGAGCGCCACCAGTTCCAGTAAATTTTTAAACGTTTTTTTAGTCGTCGTTTTCGATTTAAGATGGAGGTCCTCCAGTTTTGCTTTTAAATGTTCAATTGCATTTGTCTTTTCATCTGCCACCTGTATGTTGCATGGTGGTTGTCCGGGTTTGATTTGGAAGTGTCCCCGAGTTTCATGCCTTTTTTGGGTTGAGTCATATATTCGGTTGTGTTTACGCTTGTTCCAACTTTAATTTTGGTTTTTGCGTAGATATAGTGGGTGTCGCAGTTTTCAAAGTGTTTGACATGGATTCAGAGATATCGTCAGTCTGAACCTCAGCATCCACGAATTTTGTACTTTTATTAAAGTTCCATCCTTTCCAGGTATTTTGTACTTTCACGTTTCCTGTTTCAGTTTTGATCGTTTTTCCTTGTATTTTCATTGCGGGAGATGTATCAAATTTCAGTTTAGTAGACTGATCTGTAGTTTTCCGAGGTAATCTCTTTTTAAGAAGCTCCTTGACAACAGGACATCCTCCATAGTTGGCCATGTGTGTTGAGGATCCACAGTTTATGCACTTGGTAGGGTAGTTTCCAGTCAGAGGACATTCCGAACGGGTATGTGGGCCCTCACAAATGAGACATCTCACTTTTTCTTTACAGAACCGTGAGATATGTCCGAAACGCTGGCAGCGGAAACATTGCGTGTCTGGTTGCTTGTACCAACTACAGAAAATTTCGCGGAAACCAATTTTCAACCCCATTCGTATGAGAGAGGCTGCTTCACCCCTAGAGGGGATGGTCACTTTAGCCAGAGGAAGTGGACTTCCATTTCGGAAAAATCTCTCAACCAAAAACCCCGGAGAGATTAGTTTACCCAGATACTTTACAAGTTCCTCGGTTCCAACCCAGTTCGGGAGGTTCCTAAGCATTATCGCGGACGCACGTGGCTTTGCCTCCTCGATTTTGTGACCATTTGGTCCAAAGGGCTGGGTATACTTACAGTAGTCAACAAAGGCCGAAAGATCCTCTTTACTTTTGAAATCCAAAACGTAGTCGCCCGAGTGACGACGTGTCACTCGAGCCTTACAAGCGATTTCACAACCACAAAGTGTGTTTGCTATCTCAATAGAATCGAGCTCTGAGTTGTGTATTGATAGTACAATACTCAGGCATACAGATGGCACGGAGGCCGGGATAGATGGCACGGAGGCCGGGATAGATGGCACGGAGGCCGAGATAGATGGTACAGAGGTCGAGATAGAAGGCACAGAGGCCGAAATAGAGCGCACAGAAGCCGAGATTGATGGCACAGAAGCCTGGATATTCGGGGATTTAAAATTCTTCTTGGATTTTGAATAATTCATTGTGAAATTGTTATTAGTATTTTTCTTTTATTTTGCTCACAAGAACACCACGTCACCACGTCACACGCTGATCATTCAAGAATACTTAGAATACTTAGTATTCCTGATTTCTCAAGCTTTTTTGATATATAGGATTTTATGTCGCATGGATCTGATGTAAAGTCTAGGGTGTTTAGATCACCATAAGCTGTTGCAATGGAGTAATCAAGCAATTCAGTATTTGAAATCATTTCAATTAATCCCAAATAATTTGAACTGATTTGGGTTAAGCTTGGAAACAACGTAGGATTATTCACTGATTTTTTTGCCTAAAATAATTAAAAACTAAAACATTTTGTATTAAAACTCCATCTCCTTCAAATTCAGATACGATTTTAATAATTTCTGGAAGATTCTGGGAGTAATATTTTGCTGCTTTTAGCCAGCTTCCCCATCTTGTAACACAACTTCGGGTGGATTTCCGATTCGTGAAAACATCTCCAAACGTCTCTTGTTTTTGACTGTGGCAGCCTTTATAGACGAAATCAATTCATCAACATCTGCGAAGTATGCCTTAATCTTTAGAGCACAGTTGTGCAATAAATGTGACACGCAAGTCACGTGGAAAAGATTTTGGTATATCAATTTCATTGATGCCCCAGCTAAAATTAAATTTATTTATATATACCACTGGTCATATATCTCGCCCCATCTGTAACGAATAATATAAAATTTTCACGTTCAATAGAAAATTTCTTTATTACTTTGTCCACCTCAACACAAATTGTTGAAGTAGTAGGCGGATAATATAGATTGGTACACAATACTAAATGAAGATTTTTTGGAGTGGAGATTTTCCCAATCAAAGTAATTAAAAAACGAGTTCCATTGATTTGGGCTTCATCACAAACAAAAAAAACACATTCCCCACTATTGAATAACTTAAAAAAAACAACAGTAAATGAGTCTGAATGGTATTAATTTTATATTTTGATATTTCTTTAACATTTAACCTGCAAGATGATTCAGATGGCAAAGGATATGTTTCCTGCTCAAAAAGCCGTATGAGGGAAGGATGTCTGATTTTATAAATTGGTATGTTTGCCTCCAAAAACGCTTGTGTTACTTTGATCCCCCAATCCTTTCGAGTATCCGTTATCGCCGAAAGAAATGTTTGTGAACTCTGAGATGAATTTGTCCATTCTATAAATTTAAATTCAAAGAAATACTGTGTGCTTTTAAATGTTTTTTTGAAGAACGGTGCGCATCAACAAAAAATTTTGTGTCACACCGTACAACAGTTGAGCAATTGGAGCAAAATAAATTCCCTTCACTGTCAATAACAAACTCGGGGAATTTCTTTGCATAAAATGAAATTTTCTGTGACACTGTCCTTTTACCCATTACAACAAACAACTAAAACACGTTTTAATAATCTTTTACTTATAATTATATTATTTTTTAACAAAAAAATTTTTTTTTTAATTTAAAAAAATTGCAAAAAATTGTAAAATGACTACAAAAAATTGCAAAAAATTGCAAATTTAAATCGAATAAAAATATAATTAAAATTAATGTCTATTCATTACTTTATTATTTATCGAATTTTAATTAAATTATATTTAATTGCAAAAAATTGCAATTGGTTGCCCTACTTATCTCCAATTTTAAATGAATGTTTTGACTGATGAACACCCATTTTCCTGTTCATTTTTTGGAAATATGGAGATGTCACATCGGTGGGCGGAAAATTAAAGGAAAATTCCATGTTTTTTGAATCTATTCTATATATTGCAAATTTTAACTAACCATCTGAATTTTCACTCTTCATCTCAGTGTCTTTTTCGGGAATTAAGTTGGTCGATCCTTTAATCCCACGATATCTATGAAATGAGGAATCTCCTAAAAATGAATAATTTAAAGAAAACCAGTAGAAGAATGTTTACTTATTTTTTAAAAAACTCAACTGATTGGCTTTAAAAATATCCCTATGCGGGATTCCCCGTAAAGTTACCAAAAAATGCTCAGTTTTATTTTTTTAAATCAAAAAATCAGTAAGTTTTTAATTTCGATAATCTTGACATGTGTATATTTTTAAGTTCTTCGTTGGTTTCTTCATTGTTGATATAACAAAAATAACCATTTTTTCAGTGACTGTATATTTTTTGGCAGATATTCCGTCATCTAACGGGAACTTTCTGTTGTTTGCATCGATGTCGTTTCTCAAAATTACCGAGTTTTCCACTTCAAAATCTTCTTCGTCAAATTTCCATTTTCTTTTTTTACTCATTTTTTCTTCCGCTTTTTTGAGATTTTCAATGACTTTATAATCTATTTCCTCGTTTTCGTCATCTCCGGCGAATTGGCAAGCTATACGTTTAGGTTTCCCAACGGTACGCCAGCCGTCCTCATGGGCTACCTGAGTAGGTTCTACCACATCCACTTCTGTTCGCGATCGCTTAGCAGCACTTTTTTCTGCTTCAAGATTGTCATTTTTGTGCATCACAGGAAAAACGACCATTCTTGCACGCTACAATTTATTCATAATGTACGAATTATGGAGATATTTCTGTCATTTTCTTCGAAGATCTCTCCAGTTGTTTCAGATTTTATTATGATCTGTCCGGGTGGTAGAATTTCCACCACTTCGTAGATGTTAACGTCGATGTGTTCGTTCATAATCCCTTTTCTGGTGTGTATATTGGAATCTACAAAGACTTTTCGTACTAATTTCATGCCAATAATAGACCAATTAGTCTATTACGTTCGGGATGCCCATTTGATTCGTGTACTTCATTGATGAATTGCATTTTTTCATTCATTTCACATGAAGAAAAAACACGCAATAACACTCCAGGTGCAGCACGAAAGTATAAAATTTCCGACGGTTCAAATCGTTTTAATATAAATCGTCTGGTGGTCTTCGAAAATTTCTTTTCGATTGAGAACACGAATCGAGATATGTTCCGTTCCTCAAATATTCGATAATTTGTTGAACTCGCTCATGAGTAAGGTCTAATGTCGCATCGCATGTCATAATTTGATATTCCTCCCAAGTGTCCAACAGAAGCGTATCGTTAATAACGGTTGACAGGCACATGGCTGCTTGTATACGGGCAGATTTAGGGATTCGGAAAGGGATTTTTAGAGACCGGTGCAAGCATGACAACTCAACGAGGAAGGAATCCACCCTTTCAAATGAGTTACTGACCGTTGTGGGCATGGTTTGGTGATTAGTGAGTTTAGACGCAGAACGGTGGGGAGAAGGCATACAGGCAGGGAAAAGCCATCTGGTGATTGCCGAGGCAGCTTTCTTACTGATTTTGAGGCAGTAGAGATGGAAGTATCCATTGCAAAGGAAGCATCGAACTCCATTTTGGCCAGGGCAAGAAGAAAGTCAGACACCACGTGATGAGGTTTTGCGGAGGAAAGTGTATACTATTTCCTATACTAAATGGGATTAACACCAAACTAAGTGGGATTAGCAGAAAACTAAATGGGATTAACGTCAAACTAAGTGGGATTAGCAGAAAACTAAGTGGGATTAGCAGAAAACTAAATGAGATTAACGTCAAACTAAGTTGGATTAACGTCAAACTAAGTGGGATTAACGTCAAACTAGGTGGGATTAACGTCAAACTAAGTGGGATTAACGTCAAACTAAGTGGGATTAACGTCAAACTAAATGGGATTAACACCAAAAAATTCTTTTTTTTAATTTTATGTGGTTTTAAAAAAAAATTTTATGTTAATGTCGGCAATATTTCGGCAAATTTGTTTGGTTTCTCTACCACAGGTGCTATTTTTGCCAAGTTTCTTAGTCACCTTTATATATTATATCATCGAAAAATCCTTACCAACGGAAATTTTATGTTTCTTGGACAACCTGTGGATGTCAACAAAATGCCTTTTTGAGCACTTCACTGTTGCTAAACATAGTTTACAAAATTAAAAAAATTTTTTTAAAATCGAGAGATTTAATGTTCAAAAATAGTGAAAAACAGTTTTTATTTAAGTTTTATAAAAAATGTTAAAATTTAACTTTATTAACTTTATCACCCCTACTTACACTCCTCGACAAAAAAATGATTCAAAACTCATATTTAGTTTTTCTTTAAAAATCTTATAAATATCCTAATTTCAAAAAACAAGCACTCCCAAGTTGGCCCGCTGGTCGTGTGTGATGATGAAGTCACTCGAACTGGTGAATGTCCCGAATGATTCAGGGACGATGATTGCCAAGTTGAGGTATCGGAAGTAGATAAGATTGGCGACTTGTGCCCAAATGGTGTCCTGGTTTTGTAGACGAGCGAGGAGTCGACTGGCGAGATAGCGGACGGGATATCTGGGGTGAGTGGGTGGATTACGGAATAATTTGGACGTGAGCGAAGAGAGCGTTCAAGATTGGTTTAACTGCCTGGATGAGTCTTTCGAAGGACGCATTGAAGGAGGTGAGGACATGTTGGTGAGCGAGTGCTTGGTGTGTGTCCACATCGTAGGGGAGTCCTCTAGAGGAGTAAAGGGGAATCCCATCGTGAAAATATCCTCCTGTGCCTCCCTATGAAAGACCCAGTGCTTGTAGATGAGAGTGGGGTCGGTTTGTATTGGGAGGACGTTGTTATGGAGGAATGGGGTGAGGAGTGACTCGAAAAAGTGCTTAAATCGATCGTCGGAATCTCGAATGACTCTGAGAGTGAAAACAAATGAATGACAGAACAGTCTGCATTGCCCAGTCGATGACGTGATTGTCCTCTGCAATTAGGGAAGCAAGGACCTTGGTGAGCAAGTACTCCTTGCGTGGGTGGGTGGCGTAGTTGAAGGTGTTGAAGAGAATGTTCTTGAGTCAAGTGAGGAATGACTAGTCGAACTCACTGAGTGTGAGGAGTGTGCAGATGTAGGAGGGGCGTGTCTGCCATTAAGGACTGTCCTCACCTGCACAACGTACAACACATTGCCCACCACTTCCAACAGCTCGGTCATGTCCTTGCACAATGTAGTGCTCACTTTCTTGGACACCACCCTTATTTTGTTGCGAATGAACATCTTCACTTCCGCGTCCAACGAGTCAATTTTGCTTTGCAAGTCCTCGCTGTCGTTCATCACTCGCACAATCTCTACCTTCAGTCGTTGCAGTTCTACGCTCACTCCACTCACTCACCTGCCTTTTCAGCATATTCCGCCTCCCGCATGTCCAACCAGTACATACACTCCTGCACCACCGAGAAGAACGGACACTCCACCCTCACTGCCCTGTACTTCTCCTTCGCTCGAGCCCCCTGCAACACTGCCTGTATTCTCCTCACGTGCTTTATCTAATTCAATAGTTATGTCACCAGTGAGGATTGATATACAAAAAATGAATTGGCGATGTCAGACTCGCAACCGTTGACGATCCCCACCCCGAGTTGGTAAGGAACAAACTCTGAGTTTAATTGATTTAAAATAACCTTTTTCAATAATCTGGTTATTATTGGATCCTTGCTCTTTGAAAAGGTGAGAATTACTGACACTGTTTTGTAATAAAAATAAAGTTTTTTTATTAATTATTGTTAATTATCTTAATTTTAAAATGGTAAACCTAATACCTAATAAATTAAGCCACGTGTGAGCACGCTGTTGATTTACTTTGTGGTGCTCTCTTAATTATTTGCTACACTTTATTTTTTTATCTTAATGGGATTCAAAAGGAATAGTTCAAGATGTATTTTCTTTTAATGATTTAATTATCTGAAAGTTCATCATTTTTGTGATATTTTTCGATTTTATTCCTTTAATCTCCTTTTTTACTTATTTATACTTTTTGTGATATTTTTCGATTTTGTTCCTTTAATCTCCTTTTTTATTTATTTCTATTTATAATTTTGTGATATTTTTCGATTTTGTTATTTTAATCTCCTTTTTTACTATTTTATATTTTTTGTGATATTTGTATCTTATATTTTGTCACTTTTCAAAAATTCATAGTACTTTTTTAATAATTTCCCCCTCTTCATTTTCTAGATCTAATGTGCTTCCGTCCTGTTTTATCACTCTTTATGCAGATGTACTATTTATAATTTTGTGATATTTTTCGATTTTGTTATTTTAATCTCCTTTTTTACTATTTTATATTTTTTGTGATATTTGTATCTTATATATTGTCACTTCAAAAATTCATAGTATGTCACATGGGCCACGCGATACCTATGGGCAGCCTGTTACATTGACCTTGAATTAAGATTAACTTCAATTAATTTCATTTTATTAATAAAACCACAAAGAGTAAAATTTTGGTAACTATTTTTTTAGTCTGGTCATTAGTACTGTCGATATTTCTCCTTTCGAATTTTTTATCTATTACTAGCTCGCTTCGCTCACCGCGACCTAGCTCCTGCGGAGGGCCTGTTTCATCAAACAACTATAAGTTTATGTAGATGTATAAAACTACCTGGTTTAATGTAACCCTATTCTATCGCCTGTTGATAAACGATGTTTGTCGTCCGTCCTTCGTTGGCATATATGAATAAATTTTCTCTTCTGCCTACCCTCGAGCATCCCACATACAGCTGTCCATGTGAAAATTAAATCTAAATGGTAATTCATCAGAAATTATCGGAATTCGTGGAATATAAACATCCTCACCTCTATACTTACCTGTTAATATCGTCGTCTCTATTACGTTAGCCATCAAATTTTTGATAACTAACCTCGTTCCGTTGCATAATTTAGGTGGCGCAAGATTTCGTAATAAAACCACTGGAACGCCTATCTTTAATTTTAAAAGATGATTCGGCATTCCAGAGGGATCTAAGGAGTTTAAAAATTCAACCGGATATTCGCAGGCTCTTTCATGGTCCATAATAACGTCCACCGATTTATATATTCTTTCTTCTCCAGGGATTTTGATTAATAAATCTAAATTTATATTAAGTACCTCATCATTTAGCGGAGCTAATATAGCTCGTTCACGAAGCCAGTCGAAATTCCTGTAGTGTTCTGATAGTTCAGAATATACTGAACTGAATAATTCTTCTGCTGTATTCACATATATACATAATTCTTCCGGTAGACTGATTTTCTGATCCTGTATATCTGAAGTAATTGCCCCATTTCCAATATCTAAAAGGATATTTGGAAATATGCTATTGACGCCTTGTAAATGTGCACGTACATTTACATCTAAGCTTACTTTTTTGACGTGTGTCCACAGGTATGACGATTTGAGGCAGGCATTCAATTCATCCGCAGGCGTCCCTCTTTGAATAATTGGCAGAGTTTGTCTAAAATCACCTGCCAATACAACTATTGCTCCCCCAAACAACAGTTCCTCACAATTCTTGATATCTCTATATGTTCTGTCGACTGCTTCGAATGCGCCCTTATGAGCCATTGTGCATTCATCCCAAACAATTAACCTAGAATTCATAATTCTATAACCCGCAACTGAATTTTTTTTCACATTACAAACCGGTTCAGTATTGTAAGACAGGTTCAAGGGAATGTTGAATGTGCTGTTCGACCTCCATCTAAAAGAGTTGCAGCAATTCCAGACGATGCAACTGCTAATGCTATTTGATTGTCGCTTCTCACCTTTGCTAACAATAAATTTAGAAGATAGGTCTTACCTGTACCACCTGGTGCATCAATAAAGATGATAGAACCATTTTCTTCTTGGATGACTCGGTTAATTTCTCTGTATATTTCCAACTGCCCAGGTAATAAGCTTTGTTCTCTTTCTTCCACAATTTTTTGAAGTTCTTCTAAATTATAATGCTCATCTAAAGAATTTATATTATGAAGATCACTGATTGTTAAACCAAAATCACTTACACTCTTACCTACGACAGATATTAGCAATCTGTCTATCATGATTAATCCAATGTTGAAAATCTCTTCATCAAAAATCGATCTATATTTCTCTCTTAATATATCTTCGCACATGCTTTCTCGATGCCCTTCCCACAGTTGCTTAGGATTTGCTAACCCACAATGGGCTAGCATCAAAGTATATAAATACCTTAGTCGCGATGGAGAATCTGCAATTGCGGCTTCTGTTAAAGTCTGATTCCAGTGGTTGTCATCCTCTAAAAGACCTAATTTAAAACAGGCTTCTCTGTATGTTTCGCAGAGTACACCATTGACGAATTTTTTGGATTCCTAACTTGATTACGGGCAGTTTCTTCTGTAAAATATATCCTTTGTCCATTTTCCAAGTGCACCGCTAAATACATTACTAATGGATATCTTTCATGAATCGGAAATCCGAAAATTCTCCATGCTCCTTCATTACTGCAGATGAATCGTCCATGCTGAAAAAAGCTTGGCTCGTCACGCTGCTCAATTGTAAAAATTGCTTGATCCGACCCTTTATTAATGTATTTACATACATATTTAATTGATCTAATAGAATTACAAAATTCAACATTAATATGAGCATCAAAAATCTTACATAACAGTGGATTATAAGGCACCACCCACCTGTTGTCAACTGTTATTTCATTTTCTTTTCCTTCGCGGAGAGTTGCAGTAAATCTTCCTTCAGCTGTGCCCCTTCTTCGGTAAAGCGGAAATCCATTTTCACCTGTTTGCGTATTATATATTAAGTTTTTAGGTTACCCTTTAGAACACTTACCATTTCGCATACACGGTGATGATCTGTTATACATGCCACATGGACCATGTATCATATTTCTTTTGATGATCGCGTATAATTCTCTATCTTCACTTGGATTTGGCAATTCTGCCCGTATGCAATCATCTATCTCTGTAGCCCTAATTTTAGTGACTAACCATAACAATATGTGGCAAACCTCTTTTTTGCCACTCTACTGTATACACGTGGCATCTTGTCTTTCCAAATATCTGTCCCTTTGTGAGAAGATCCTTCATCTTATCGACTTTCCGTTTAAAAACTCTCGCAATGCTGTCTTGTCTATACTCTGCCTTTTGCCCTATAAATATGTTATCACTAATTTCTGGCCATTTTTGATTACATGTAAAAGTGATAAACAAATCCGGTGTTCCGTAATTTCTTACGTACGTCATCGCATCTTGTGTGCGTTCATGCATATATCTTGGTCCTCCCGTGAATGACGACGGCAAAATAACCATTAGACCTACATCAGTTACATTAACATCATTAATTATTGCATCTCTTAGATGTATATACTCCTCAGCTCTTAGTTTTCGCTGATTTAAACGAATGTAGAGAAGTCTCTCTGCTTCTATCTTTGCATACATATCTACAATAAACTGATTAAATAAATGTCCTGTACGATGAATCATGTTGAAATCTTGCTCTCGTATTATTAACCTATAAGAATAAAATTCCATACAACTGGTTTTTTTAGTGGTTGTTAAACCAGTTGATGGATTGATATGCATTACTCTAAAATTGTAGCCATCCTCTCCTCTGGGGAATATTAATGGGTACTGAAGAGCATCGTATGATCGATGCGTTTCTGAAATTCTCATTAATCCAGTGGATCTTTTGTTTATGATAATGTCTCTAGTATCATATTGTTGACCTACTATTAAAATTCCTACCTGGTTTGATGTTGGTGCGTTGTATCGACGCTCATGTTCATTTGCAGTTGCCATTCTATCTTGTTCTTGCCTATGTTCCCTCTGTTCTTGAGTCTTTTGTTCCCTACTAATAGCAGTTCTCATTCTATCTTGCTTTTGCCTATGTTCCCTTTGTTCTTCTGTCTCTTGTTCCCTACTAATAGCCTTCCCCATTCTATCTTGTTCTTGTCTATGTTCCCTCTGTTCTTGTGACTCTTGTTCCCTAGTAATAGCCGTTCCCATTCTATCTTGTTCTTGTCTATGTTCCCTCTGTTCTTGAGTCTCTTGTTCCCTACTAATAGCAGTTCCCATTCTATCTTGTTCTTGCCTATGTTCCCTTTGTTCTTGTGTCTCTTGTTCCCTACTAATAGCCGTTCCCATTCTATCTTGTTCTTGCCTATGTTCCCTTTGTTCTTGTGACTCTTGTTCCCTAGTAATAGCCTTCCCCATTCTATCTTGTTTTTTTTCTGAAATTCCTCATATCATCGGTCTCTTGCCTCCTTCTTATAGTTGCTCTTAATCTGTTGCATTCTTGTCGATGTTCCTTTTGATCTTGTGACTCGGATGTCCTTTTCATAGCCATTCGCAACCTATTCTTTTCTCGTCTAAAAATTGAGATCGAAAACGTCTCATTTGAACTATTTACTTTAATTTTAAATTTATTATCTAGACCAGTGGTTCTCAACCTTTATTTTTGTATTGCCCCCTTGGAATTTTTTTCGCTTCTCCAATTTTTATATCGCCCCCTTATTTCATTTTGAATATTGACAATCCTGTAGTATTCGTGACTAAAGATTTTGCAAATAATAACTCTTCTTGCAAAATAGAATCATCATCGAAATATCTTTATAAAAAGTATTTATAAAAAGTAATACCTTACATATGCCATCAAAATTGACTGATTATCAACGACAACTGATTCGTCAAGTTGGACTGAAAACTTGCGTTCTCTGAGAAATAAAATTAAAGATTGTTCAATTTCATTAGAAATTTCATCAATTCTTCTTCGTATAGTGTCGTTGCATAATGGAATAGTTTTCATAATATTTGAAGAATCTTTTTGTAAGATATCGTTTATAAATAAATTTAAACAAGGACGGATGACATTTTCTGCAATCGAATGGGCATTACCTATAAATTAAAATAATAATGCAACCAGTTTTTGCGATTATCTCTGCAACTTTATATGAATAAGATAATCCAGAGACATTTTGAGATATATTTTTATTAAAGATTGACGGTAAGGTGTTTTTATTTTCAAAATTCTTTTTTAATTCTAGAAAAAAGTCTGGCTTTTTTCCAATTGAATTATGATGTTTTCGCTTTAAATGTTCAATCAAACGAGACGGTTTCATTGCCTCATTCGAAAAAATTGTACCACATTGAAGACAAAGTGGTTTATTAGGATCTTGAAGATCTTTAATAAATCCAAGAGAAATTCATTTTAAAAAATTAAATTAATGAAATAGTCAAATTCAAAGGACGAAAATGATTATCACAATCTAAAGCTACTGATGATCGAGAAGACGTTGGCCCTCAGGATCGCATGGGCATTCCAAGAGAAATATATTCATCTTTATACATTCTGACAAAGATAACTAGAAATCACGCTTAGAAATTTAAATAAAATATAATAAAAATATCATATTATTAATAAATATTATTAGACTTGATTATATATCTTTATTTTTTCAAAGATTATCGACTTCTAACATGAGATTTTAATTTTTCAAATATTAGCAATCAGCCATCGCCCCCCTGGCAGAAAAAATCGCACCTAGGGGGCGAATCGCCCACGGGTGAGAACCACTGATCTAGACTAACACTTATATCATCTAAACTATATCGTTTAAAATTATTATTTTCTACACTAACTTTTTTACGTTTCGTGCTACATAAATTATCTAAAACCTGTGTATTTTCCAAATATTCTTTGTTTCTCAATAGGTAATCCGTTTCCATACACTAAAAATAAATCTAATATTAATACCTCTTTACTTAACTTATTTTCATCGAGACGATTCGATTGATTATCTTCTGACAACTGATCATTATTTGGATTTAGCTTATTTTCTTCTGTAGTTCGACATTTAGGGCAGACAGATGGAGCGATAGATCCACATAAAATGCTAAATCTGCCACCCATTCATTCTCTTTCAATAATGCATTGTCCAATTTATTTTCAGTGAATAAAATAATTTCAGAAAGAAGTTGATAAAATCTACATATAAAAATAAAAGAAATTAATCTTTTGAGGCGAGAGCTACGGCTTAACTATCTTACTCCTGAAAAAATAAAGACATCGCCATAATCTGAATCGGTTTCAGTTAAAAATATTTTAAATTTTTGGTGATTCAAGGCGTTTGCCCGAATTCAATTGACAATTTTTATCACTACTTCAGAAACATTTTCCATTTTAATATTTTTCGAAATTAGGTTTTCCTGATGAATAATGCAATGATGGCATAATACTGGAGTCCAGTCACCTCCATTTATTCATAAGTCCACAAAAACCAGTTTTACTGCCAATCATATAAGGGGCTCCATCAGTTGAAATTGAAAATAATTTCCTTAAATCCAGTTGATAATCTTCAATTAATGTCACAATTGGAGAAAAAATCTGTGTTCCTTTAGTTTTTCCGTGAAGTGAATACAATGAAAAAAATTCTTCGTATATTCGAAATTCAGATGCTACTCCCCTTATAAACACTACTAATTGTTCGATATCTGAAATATCTTTGGAACAATCGAGCGTGAAAGAATAATATTGAAAATCTTTACAAATTCCAAAAACTACGAAACAATTTTCATACTGTGAAAGATCGTTAATCAGATATATCACTGACTCTTTTAGTAACAGTATCGTTACTTAGAGGTAACTTGTGTGCAACATCGAAAACAGCGGGCGAACAACATTTCGATGCAAATATTTCGATTGCCTTTTATATAATTCGCAATCAGAATAAGGCTTCGTATTTTTAGCCAATAGGTAACTAACTTTCTGTTGAACTCAATAATAAAATATGTACGGCGGCTTCGCAGCCGTTTGCGATCCCGACTCCCAGTTAAAGTGGAGCCAGAAGTCTTTGGTAGAGAGGAGATCTTGTTGATGTTCTGTTTGATTCGTGAGGAGAGAGGTTGTGGATTTTTTGAGTGCGAATTTGGGTCCATGCCTCCCAAGTGTCCAACAGAAGCGTATCGTTAATAACGGTTGACAGGCACATGGCTGCTTGTATACGGGTAAATTTAGGGATTCGGAGAGGGATTTTTAGAGACCGGTGGAAGAATGACAACTCAACAAGGAAGGAATCCACGTTTTCAAGTGAGTTACTGACCGTTGTGGGCATGGTCTAGTGGTTAGTGAGTGTAGACGCAGAACGGTGAAGAGAAGGCGAACAGGCTTCAAAAGTTACTAATGCAAATATGCCTTTGCTTCAATGTTCACTATGACGCAGAAGGTATTTAAAAGTAAAAACATGTCATAGATATTTTTTGTATATTTGATTTCCATAATATCAATTTTTTCATAAATGCTTTTATTTTGTCCTTTTTTAGCGAATAAATGTAGTTGTGATCCCTGCATTGATTTATTCAATATACTCATTTTCCCAAAAATGTCAACCAAATAGGCAAATTTGACAATAAAGTCATCATCCCTGAACAATTTTGCATCTTCAATATCATTTTCATCAAGAAAATCTGCAACTTGATCTTTAAGTTCAAACACTCTTCAAATCATTTTTGCACGAAATACCCAGCGCACCTCACAATAGTATAAAAGCTGTGTATATTTTGAACCCATATCTTCACACAGCCTTGCAAAAAGTTTAGCTTTTAAAAGACTGTTTTATGTAATCTATAACTTTTGTAATTTGCGCAAAAATATTATTCAGTTCCTGACGGGATAACTGTGTTTCCTTTCAACAGGGGGAAGCCTCTCACCTGGGATGCCACGTGTGTGGACTCTTTCTCGCCTCAGAACCTGCTGATATCGGCCTCCGCTCCTGGATCTATTGTCACAACCGCGGAATGCAAAAAGATGCGGAAGTACTCCTCACTTACGGAGAAGTTCCAATTCCTTCCTTTCGCGGTTGAGACTTCCGGTTCCTTGGGCAGTAAGGCAATCAGCTTCGTTCAGGAGATCGGATCTCGCATGTCTGCCATCACAGGCGACGCCCGCGAATCGAGATGGTTTTTCGAGCGGATATCCCTTGCGATAGTACGCTCTAATTCTTTCTCGATCGCGTCGGCTTCCCGCACTTGAAGCTTTTAATTAATTAACTTGTAGTTATTGGTTGGTTTTCCTTTAATAAGTTCTAAACTTATTTCTAAATTAAAGTTTGATCTCATTAAGATGGAAATTCTAAAATTCCTTCGCGTTACCGGTTTGTAAAATAACCGAGGGGCCAATTGTGTAAAAAATATTTTTTAATAAAGAAATCTTAACAGCAGATTTATTTTTAGCTAGCTCAACAACACCAAATTTGGAAAATGAGTCAATAAATACAAATATCTATAAATTACCTTCGTATATAAACTTTTCCAGAAGGTTTCTGAATGATGTTTGACTTTATATCTCCCCTTCTTATCCAAAAGTTTATCGAAATTTTGGGATTCTTTATATTTTTTGATTTTTGACAACGTATCTCTAGTCAAAACCAGTAGACCAATTTTTCACGTGACAATTTAATTTTATAAAAGACAACTGGTGTCGATTGTGGTCGAGACAACTGGAGGAATAAGTGGGAAATCGCTTCGCTTCCTAAAGAAGCTTGGACGCTTAGCCACATTAAAAAGCCACGACACACGTGAGACCCGGTGGCTTCTCCAGTTGATCTCCGTTGCTATCGTGAGAGGCAACGCAACGTCAATTATGTTGGCGGGATCCACTTCGGACCGGTTAAATTTTCTTAATTAATTCCATAAATTAACATCCTATAATTATATTTTATAAAAGTAATATTCTTTTTAAAATAATTAATAAATATGTATTTATGACTGTTAATAAACTATTTTCTATATTTTTTATTTGAAAATACGTCTGCGGTTCGAGCAGATGTCGTCTGCGGTTGATTTATTCAAATTTATGATGATCAATTTGTATACTTTCTTGCAAAACGACCACAATTTCACAACCTATGGATTAGAAAACCTATCAAATAAATTAAAGAGATTTTATTTCCAAAATGAAAATTTTTATATAAATTCACTTAAATCAATTAACAACATGGTCACTTAAATTGCTATACATTTTCAACAAAAACAGTTAAAGTAGGATAAATAATTAATTAACTTTTCTTTTCCATAGTAGTTTGCCGCATAGCTGCGTCAGAAAAGTTTTATTCTCATCATCTCCTTCCCGCTATTTGTTCCCACTTCGGAACGCTTTCGTTCGTAGAGGGAAATTATAGAATTTTGCTATATCTTCGATGACAGTTCTACTATCACATATACATTAACTGATTTATGAAAACGAATTTTTTGAATGAAAATTTTGTTTGAATATGTCAATATTTTTATTTAATGAAAAATATAAAAATTATTTAATTAAGAGAAAATTCAATTTTGTATAGCAAAAAATTAAATGACTGTTTAATTTCTGTTGACGTAAAACTAAACAATTAATAAACTCCTTTCTTATTTTTAAATTCCAGCCAATAATGCATGTGAAAACCTAAATCAGACACTGAATTGTCAGTAAAAAATAATATTAGAACTACTGGAGATTTCATTTTTATAGTATCTCTGGTCTATAAATATTAGGAACTTTAATCAAAATACTCCTTTTCCACATAAAACTATTTTTTTGAGACTTTGTATTGACGACCCTTCGAAAATTTTAACAGAATCAAATCTAAAATACTTTTTATTATAATTACTCGCAATTTTGATGATTTTCTAGAGAAAATGTTGCGAATTTTATAACTATTGATGCTTTGGCACGAAGATTAACAGGTAGTGATATCAACCATTTGTTTTTTGTTCTATTTTCATATTCTGTAACCTCATAAAATGGATGTGAGTAGAGGCTTTCCGTTTTTGTGCTTGGTTTCAAAATAGGCATAACACCTGATAGTTTAAATAAAGTTAATTTATACTAATTGTAGTTTCAATCTGAAATCCTTTCCCATTATATCCTCCATCAGAAACAAAATTTATTTTGATATTATTTGTTAAACTGTAAAGGAGTCCGTAAAATTTTTTCCCGCAAAATTTTCCGTGACTAAACAAATTACCTTTAATGATTTCAGTGATTTCAATATAATCATATCTACACATGTAGCTTTCTTCTATGTTGAACTCATTAACGGTCTTAAGCGATATTACAATCATAGTCAATACAAGGACAAAACGAAATCCGGGAAGTGTTTGAAATGACCACGAACAATTCTTGTTGTGCAAATACTCGGCAGGCCACCCGGGACTTTCGATTGTATAATTCATATTTTTAATTGTGTATCGGCAAGAGTCTGCGGTTTTAATAATTTTGTTATTTCACCTTCGAAACAACTTTTTTTGTCAATTGCTAAAGCATAGCCTGCTCTACAATAGCATTGATAAGTTCTGTATAGATTTTTACAAAGATGTGAACAATTTCCATTCTCTAGTGAGCACTCATTGATATCTAGATGTAGTGAATGATATAAAGATTCACAAACCTATTTGAAATGAAAGTTCAAATCCTTTCCCTGAAATTTCATAATCAGAATTGAAAGAAATAAAAATGCTGCTGGTATTTGTCAGGATTGGAGAAGGAATTTTATTTCCGCAAAATTTTCCATAAGAATGGCCTTCGCCTGCGTGAATAGTTATGTAATCATATCGACAAAACTTAATTGTTTGAAATATTTACAAAATAAAAAAACTTGGTCATATTCGAGATCGAAGAAAACAAATTTCAGATAAATTACATAAGCGTTATTAACATTTATTTTCCATTTGCAAGATAGTCCGTTTTGATAGTTTGAAGGATAGTTTGGAGAAATGAGAATTCCTTGATTTTCATTGATTAGTGCTCCGCATGACTCTATTTTTTAAATGAATCAAAATTAAACCTTCACAATCAACACCATTATCGATTAGCTGATAACCTGGATAACAATCACATTCATATCCTGTCACAGTGTTCCTACATATTTGATCACATAAATCAGTCCCAGAAGCACATTCGTCAATTTCTATTATTTTTAATAATTTTCAGAAATATAAAACCGCTGTAAACAGACAATAAAAAATTTGAGGAGTTCAAAATGTATTTACTATAAAATATCAAGTTGATTTCCTCAGCATTGTTACCGACAAACGATCTTGGAACAACTTTTCCACAATAAACGAAAGAATCAGATTTTTTTTCAGTATAAATTTTTAAATAAGTTTTTTTACATTGATTCGACTCTTCTATCTGGTAAAGAATTGAAAAATATTTAATACGTCAAAAACATAAAAATGTATTTGTAGTTTTTTGCGGCTGTTTGCTGGTTTTAATTTCCAGTGACAAAAAATTTCAAAATTAGGATTCTTTTTTGGGTATTCTATGTTGTAAACATCTTGTATAAGAACATTTCCACCACATGTTTCTATAAATTAATAAAATCTCATTATCTAACCGTCAAAAGAAACTATAGGTAATATTTCAGTTTGCGAAAAGTCATTTACTGTCATTGTAATTAAAGAACCTTGGATTTTTTGGTCAATTTTACCTTCACATAAGTCAACTGAGTTATTTAGTTTTATAAATTTAAAACTTTTTTGATCTTTTAATTTTCCACGATTATTTGCCACATAAAAAACGATATTTCCAGGGATGCATGTTTTTGAATAATTATTTGGATATTTGAAGTTCATGCTAATTAAATTCCCTAAGTTAGCTTTGAATCTCCATGAGACGTCTTGAAAATTTTTAAATAATTTAATATCGAAGATTACTGTTCCATTAGATCCGTATAAATTAATAAAATTTCCTGTTTGAATATACATTTTTAAATCAACCACAAGAATAAAGAATATTGGTCTGTTTAATGTCTCCTTCACTCAAACGTTGACGTTGGCCCATCATTTCAACGATTGAACCTTCAGTAAGTGGAACAATTGTATCAAGATCCTTGTATATTGAAAATGCATTGGAGGAATAATGCATTATACTTGAATAATCATATTCTTCATCCAATGAATCTACCTCGAATATATTCTTTTTGTAAAAATTATATTCTTTCCCTTTTAAATATTTACAGAATAGTATGCCTGCAATTATGTTTTTAAATATTATTTTGACATATTTGTCTCTGTCGTTACGAGTGTGTTCATGCCAGAAACCAATTGAGTGGCCAATTTCATGTAGGGCTGATCCCAAGGTCAAACAATATTCATTTAATGATATATCTTGCTTTCCTCCCGTTTTTCCTACATGGGAACAACATCTAAATATATTGATTACTGAAAGAAACGTACCCACATTCATTTTTGGTAAATAATACATAGTTACGATTATTTTGTGAACGTGGAATAAATTGGAGACATGTGAATTGCTCCCAGATAGCCATTGCATTTCGAATAATCAATATTTGTTCAGCTGCAAACTAGGATCAAATGATCAAACTTTAAACCTTCAAAAAGACGGTAATCAAAATCATAGTAAATTACAGAATTACTCCATAATTTATTTTTCAAAGATGTAGCCGCTCTTTTTCTTTTATATGATTTATAGTTATATTTAACAAAATTAGCATTATTTTTAGAATTATGAGAATCAAAATGAACAATAAGCAATAAGAAAAAAAACATTCTCCTAAATTTTATTTTAACAAATTACGATACTGTTATTTATATATTTATAACTCAATATTTGTAAAACGACATTTCGTATCTATTTAATCAATCTCCAATAATGTCTGTTAAAATATAGATAGAATAATTCTATATTTGTTCAGTTAAAATATAGAATAATTAGAAAAATCGAATTTTGATGATTAACATTCTCATTAAAAAATTAATTAATATTTTCTAATTCAGTTGATTTCTATCAAATTTTTGCTCCAAATTATGAGCAAAAATATATTAGATTTAAATAGATAATGAAGAGAATAAGAAAATTACCCAGGAAAAGTAATTTGTATTAAACATTTTTAATATTTTAGAACCGCGCCAATATGGCGCCTATAATAGGCAGAAAATACTTTTTACCTGGAACAATTGATTGTACCGATTTCTTAGTTTTTAAAAAAACTATGGAAAAAATATCCAAAAGACATACAAAAATACATAATTACTAAAATGAAATCTGGACACTTATATCGAACTGTTTTGACCAAAATTTTTAATTGATAATTTTTGAAATTTGTATATAATAAATTACCCAAAGACTTTATTTATTCAAATAAATTTTAAAGTCATAAAAATCTTTCGAAATCAATTAGATTAAGATGAATAGCTAAAAATAGAAAACATCCGATCTTCTTCCTTTGTGACGTCGGAGGGACCAGTCGGAATTGTTGGGACTTTAGAGGTAAATTCTGGGTCGAAATTAGAAGTATCATCACTAGATTTCTTAATGAATTAAATTGACTAAATTAACAATTTTGGGTTTGAAAGGAGCAGGCAAAGTTTTATTCTCTAATGAGCTGAAGTTTATAGTCTAAAACATTATAACAAAATAACACTATGAAAAAAGAATGTCGCATAACATCCTTAGCATCATTTTCAGAATTCCCAAGACGTTTTTCAGGGTTTTTAATGAGCAACTTAACATGTTCATATTAAAAATCATACTTTAGATATTAAATCTCTCGCATCAGGTTTTTTAATTAATCGCAAGTTAACTTTATCATGAATAATTGAATTAAAGAGTTCATCGTCATCATCTCCAAAAAATGGTGGCTAAAAAATTAAAAAAATATAAACTTGAAAAGCCAGCATTTCGTAAACAAGAACTCCAAGCTGCCACCAATCAATTGAACGGGAATATCGAGCTGAATTTAGCATTTCTGGAGCAATAAACTCTGGCGTCCCACAAAAAGTAGAGGTATAGTTTCCATATGACATTTGCTCCTTGCACAATCCAAAATCAGCGATTTTAACATAACCGTCAGCAGCCAGCATTAAATTGTCAAGTTTCAGATCTCTGTAGAGAATATTTATTTCATGAAGGTATTTAAGTCCAAGTAATACGCACGAAGTATAGAATAATGTCTGAGAATGAGAAAATAAATTTCGTTGGATTTGTGTCATCAAATCCCCACCCACAACGTATTCCATCACGAAGCAGACATGAATCTGAATTAAAAATACAGTTTAGATTTACATCCGTAGTAAAGCAAGAGATTAAATTAACCAAAAAATGATTTTTAGTCACTCCCGCAAAACGTAAAACTTCCATTTCCACTCTGAGAGTGTCGATTTCTCCACGAGATAAAACCTCTTTCTTTTGCTGTACTTTCATTGCAAGTAAAGATTCGGCTTTATCTTTGCATAATATAACCTTAAAATGATGAGAATTAGCAAAAAATAAATTCGATATAAATAAAAAATAACTTCTCCAAAATTCCCACTTCCAAGTACTTTTAAAAGTGAATAGTCATCAATATTATTTTTAAAAGGTCCCTGAGATGTATCCTATAAATCAAATAATCATATAAACAACATACAGATGACATTTTAGAATATTTCGTAGATTCTACAAATAACCAAATATTTGTCCAAACCATCAAACATCGTTTTTTTGCGAACCATTTCACCCCAAATCGGAAGATCAACTCCAAGTTTAGTGGGGCCACACAAATTAAGTCCTAATTGTGAATAAAATAAAAATATAAACTTTTCGGAATTGCCTTCTGTCTTTTTAATGTTGCAGTATTATTTATAAACGGATTTGAAAAACAAATCTTTTTATAAAAAATTTAAAAAATAAAAAAAACTTTAACTGAAAGAACACCCTTAGGAATAAGAGTCAAATCGAGACAATGACTCTTTTCATCAATAAAGTCTTCAAGCAATAAATATTTAACAGCACACATATTTTTTTCTTGATCAAATACTTGGAATTCCAGCTCCTTAGCCTATTTTTAATCAAACTTCAAATTTTGTACTTTAGAAACTTTTATCGAAAATTCACAGTCCATCCAAATTTTTGAAGGAAGACGACAATTTGTCTTTTCAATTTCCTTGTTGTCAATAAGTATGGAAATATATATCATATTTGATTGCTTTCCGAATACTTTTGCGACATTTTTTGAACTTTTGCTAAACTTTTTTGTTTCATTTTCATCGAGATCCGAACATCCGTTAATGCTTAAAACATTATTCAATAAAAACGATGCAACCAGATGCTCAGAGATCCTGTGACTGGAAAAACTTTGGAATTGATTTGGTATAGTGGAAGCGAGTCAAAAAGTGCTTCGTTGTCTGAAAAACTTGTTTTTGATTTATTTTGGCATATTTTATCAGTTATATCTTTGATTGCAGATTTTAGCAAAGCAACTTTTTGTGATGATTTACTTACGCTTTCGGTGGCCTATTTTCATTTATTAAATAATATCAAATACAAGGCGTATACTTTTCTTATTTTTTGAAGATCTTGAAAGTGCTTCCATGGCTCGATTGGCGCCGGTAAAAATAGACTGCTCAATTTTTAAATGATTTTTAAGATCGTGAAGAATAAACTCATCAGGCTCATCTCCACACTCTAAAAAATGAATTTTAAATAAATCATATAAATATGAACAAAATTACTTTTTTTCTTGATATCAAAAAGTTTTAATTGCATTTGGAGCACTTCGATTTTCATGCAAACATTATCATGCATTTTTTGAGTCTCTTCAAGTTCTGTAGATTTATTAATTTGACGAAACTGGATCAACATATTATTTAATCCTTCTTTAGCCTTTCCATTAATAAAATCTTTCACCCTTTTTTGCATTTCAAGACTTTTTAAAATCCTTTCCGTCCTTTGTTCAAGAATTTTATTAATTTCTTCAGAATTGTCATCTTTTAATTTTTAAAAATATTTAAACCGTCAAAGCGGAAGTTAATATCAAGTCTTCCTTCTAAAAGTAGAATATATTCATTAATCTTTTCAATTTCTGTCCGAATTGAATCAACTTTATCATTAATTAGACTTGATTTTTTATTTTGATTGGCTAATTTATTTTTGTATTCAATGGTCAAATTTTGTCTCAATCTATTTTGCCGTTTTTTTAATTCGGAAATTATTTCTTCATTGTTGGAGTTTGGGTCAATATCGTAGCTAAATAAAATATCGGACAGCCAATCTTCCTTTTCAACTGACATAAAAATAAATTAAGGCGATTATGCAACAACTAAACCTAAATAATTTGAAAAAATAGGAGTATATTTATTACAAAATTAAATTATTTATAAATAAATTATCAAAATAGATTATTTTGAATTACTTTTTAATTCGTTAAATTTCAAAAATTTATTTAATGAATTGAATGAATTTTTTTATTAAAACAGAAAAGCCCAAAAAAGAGAGAGAAAGTTAATGAGACAACGTATGCCTCTTCTCCGTTGTTTCCCTCTTTTTTTTAATTCGAGATTTGAGAGGAAAATGCTCTCTCAAGAACACTTCCAACCGTTTCCGTCGCGACTTCCATCTCTTGAGAGATGGGTTGGTCCAGCTGGAGTCCATTTGCCAATTTGATTGCATATCGTCTCGTCTTTTCGAGCTTAGTGATAATGCCATCCCTCTCAGCAGTAGGGTACCATCCCTCGAACCCGTAGGTAAGCAATGATTCGACGCACGTTTTATAAACATATAAAAACGTTTCCGGACAAAGGTGAAAGTGAATTATGCTCCTGAGAATTTGAGCGCATTTCCTTCTCCTCGAGTCGATGTATCTGAAATAAGAATCCTTGGATCCAATTTCAACCCCAAGGTATTTCAGGTTCTCCGTTACTGTAAACCCATAGAGGTTTCTCGACGGTTTTCGTTTAGCTCCCTGTTTTGCAATCCAAGTGGCAATGCACTTTTTTTTTGCGAGCGTCAGCCCTTTTGATATGCACCACTCTTCCACTCTTGTCACGTATTCTTTTAATTTCCTCCACGAGATGTCTTTTCTCCACGAAACATCCGTTATTAGTATGTCGTCCGCGTAGATCATGAGACGACTGGTAGGATCTTCCGGTTTTTGAATATCAGCAACGTAAATATTAAAAAGCAGAGGGCTTGAGGTACCCCTCTTTTGAGATCGACAGATTCCGACAAACGTTTTCCGCATCGTATTGATTTTGGCGACACTTTCCAAGAGGCCCAGGTGCCATACGCTGTCAAAAGTTTTTGAGACATCGAGGCAGATAGCAATAGTCGCTGTATTGTTAGCAAGACTAAGCGAGATGACTTTCTCAAGTTCTGGGAAACAATCTCCACAGGATCTTTTTCGTCGGAATCCCCACTGCTCCGCTGCAAGAGCACCTGATTCCTCTACGAAGTTCGAAAGTCTTGTGAAGACAATCCGTTCCATAATTTTAGAGACGGAGCATATTAGGCTTATCGGCCTATAGTTCTCTGCATGGTCCTTCATTTTTCCAGGCTTTGGAATCATACGTACGATTGACTTTTTTCAAGAGTCCGGTACGTATTCAAGTCTCCAGCTTGCATTGTATAGTGCGGTCAAGTATCGTAGGAGAATAATTGGAGCATGTTTGAATACAGTAATTTGAATGTAGTCATGGCCGGGTGCATTGTTCTTGCAGCTCATAATTGCGGCATACGTTTCTTCCAACGTTATGTCTCTGCACAGTGGTCCCGTATAACTCAAATTTATTAAAACAATAACTTGTATTATAAAAGTTATAAAAGTTGATTTTTCTTTATCTAAAAAACTAATAGAGAATATCTATATAAAATCTGAATAAAAGACAAAACATTTTATAATAAGAAGATTTTTTCACAATGAGTTTGAAAATCATTTTTTACGAAACTGGGATTTAAAATACTTTTATATGAAGAATAACTTACTTTACCAAAAAATGTTTATGTCTCAATCGTTACCAGATAATAAAGAAGGAGAAGAGGAAATATGAAAACGAGCTATGGCTAATGTACCAGTGGAAAATCCACATCATTCTTAAAACAATCTAGATAATAAAAATTTTGTGAATTTTGTATATTTGTATTTAAACAGAGAGCCTAATGGTCGCGCGAGACGCTCGGCCAACCTCGCGAATAGCAGAGTCATTCCTTATCTAATAAAATTGATTGTTAATATCACCAAATATTCAAGGGATACTTAAGATAGATATATGTAGATAAATCTTTACAGGCCTATATGGAGTCAAAAATTCCCCAGCTTTAAATTCCCTAATCAAATAAGCAATAATTCAGTCTCAAAATTATTTTTTACGTTAATTTAAGAGCTATTAATTGAAATTGTGTAAAAATTTCTAAATTACTATCAGAAATTCACCAGCGTCCCCTGGATTATTTTTATGAAAAATATACTGGATCGTTGCATAGAAAAAAATACAAGCAAACTTTAAAAGACAAAAATAGAACATTTAACCTTTTTTCTTGAGTAAGGTCTTTTAAAAGTTACAGTGTGAATTAGATCCTCAGAGTGCATCTAAAATATTTATTAAACTTTTTTATTTCATTTTTAAGAGAAAAAGAATCATTTAAAAATGGCAATCGAAATTTGTCGCCACAGCTATATGATTCACATGAGTCGCTTCTATGTGAAACAATGTTTCTCCCGATGGCATGTATAAAGCTTATGGTAAGATTTCTCTAGATTTTAGAAGTTGCAAATGTGACGGAGGCAAAAAAAGTGATAGTGCAAAAATGTTTGGTATTTATCGAGTTTCACTTTCTCGATTTTGTTTGCTTTTTTCCCGGGGATTTGACTGGCCAAACAAAGAATGTGACAGACGCAAAAAAGTTATAATGCAAGAATTTTTGATATTTATCGATTCTCGATTGCTTGGTTTTATTCCTGTTTGCCCGAAGATATGACAGACTCTCGGAAAACTCTGTGACCCAGAAGGTGTCCCGTTTCCGTAACGTCGACATGTCCAAAAAAATAAGTTTTTTATTTGGTCTATAAGACTTCAGGTCACAACAAGAATGTTCAGCAAAACATTATTGAAAAAGTATAATCTATTGAAACAGAATGTAGAAATTAATAATGAGGAAAAGTGAGCTCGAATAGCAAAGTTACTTGCTGTAATGAAAGTTTCCCCTTAATTCAGTCGAATTTGTCAACATGAACATTAGATTTGATTCGGCGCAAGACTTAAGAGAGGACTCGAGATTTGAGAAAAGATCGTGCCAGGACAGGCAGCGAGAGATACAGAGGAACTTAGACGTGTGAATTCAGCCTTTGAGGGAAAAAATGTATTGTGAAGGATGAGGAAAAGATGTCTGGCTATGATTTTTTGAAATTTAATATCTCTGCTGACCCATATTTCCGTAAAAATCAGAACAGACAAATTTGGTTAAATCTTTTAGTTAAAAATTATCCTGTGTTAGAAAACTACATTATTCAAAAATCGGATAGCATATTTTAATGCCTATTCCTGCTGCGTTCTCATTATCTCTTGATAATCTTGAATATCCACTCTCACCCCATGAGGTCCCCCAACTATTAGACTGGAAGAAAATTTAGTACCTGTTCTTGATTAGCCAATATTTTAGTGTATTTTCAACTCCATAGCCAACTAAAAGTACAAAATGTATCATATTCTTTCGATCGTATTTATTAATTTTTAATATTCCTGCGGAGTTTTAAAAATATTACCTTTTGTGTAGAACATGAAAGCAAATGAAGTGGGATCTAAATCGGCAGTCACTGGGCCAATTTCTGTAACTATTTTTTGAAGTTGATAATTTGTTAAATTTTCCATGCAAACGAATCCTTTGTCTTTTAATCTTAATTTGTTATAGTGATATCTACACTTGACTGTCTACAAATGTATTAAACAAACCGAACCCTTCCTTCATAAGGATACTCTTCTTGAGTGTCGAGACCTCCAACTGTAAGGATATATTGAATAATGTTTTCAAACATTCCCCCCCAGCAGCCGAAATTTTTAAACGGGGATGTGCAGTCGATAACATTTTGTTCACTGAAAGCAACCAGCTTGTTAAACTTTAATGCATATTGGCTTTCTAAACTCGCAACCTAAAAATAAACTAAATTCATCAACCGTCCCAAAAGCATAACAAGATCCGCAATTAAATTGGTTCTTAACAGGAGTTACTACATTTTTTTGAGTCCAATTTAAATATTCAGGAAGATCGTAAATATTGTCAAATTTATCAAAAACGAAATTTTGAGAATTATTTTGAATAAATTTATAGTCAGATGAGTTTTGTATCTTGATTAGAATTCTCAATGATAGAGAAAAATAATTTAGCCAAATTAATATTACAACAAACGAATTTAACATAGGACTTTTATTCAGAATTAATTATTTATAATTCAATCGATTTGTCTTTTAATAAAAAATATAAAATTTCAATTTTGGAAAAAACATTTCTTGTTCTTTACTTTTACGTACCATTTCCTAAATTTTAGGACCTAAAACATAAGAAAATCTTAAACAATGCTATAATTAATTTGAAACTTTTAATTAGATAGGATCGGGGGGATGGGAAGAGACCGAACGAGATTACTGTGTTTCCCTTCAACAGAGTAAAGCCACGTGTGTGAACTCATTTTCGCCCGAGAACCTGATGATGTCCGCATTCGCCTCTGGATCAATCGCCACTACTGCCGAATGTAAAAAGATGCCAAAGTACTCTTCACTTGTGGAGAAGTATCAATTCCTTCCATTCGCAGTTGAGACGTCTGATTCTTTGGGTGAAAAGGCAATCAGCTTTGTTCAAAAGATCGGGTCTCGGATGTCGACACTCACTTGCGACGCCCGCGAATCGAGATAGCTCTTTGAGCGGATATCCCTCGCGATAGTACCCTCGAACTCTTTCTCGAACGTCCAGCCTCTCGCCCAGTAAAAATTCAGCCCTTTAATTCATTAATATAATTAACAGTTATTAACATCTACTTAGAAGTTTAACAAATATATATTGGTAATATAACATTCAGGTATATTAAATTTATTCTGATAGAAAAATGTAATTTGGCATCAGAAAGTAGAAGTCATCCTTATATCAGAATCATGATTGGCTTAAAAAACATCATCTGCCATACGAATAAAATAATTAAAATAAGAATATAATAAGCATAGTCTTTCAATCGCAATGTAAAATTTGGTTTACTAGATCAAAAGCTAGTTGGTAAGACAAATCTTGATCATACGACATGAAGATGGAAAACTGATTTTAGACCAGCCTGAAGTGGCTAGATTAATCGCGGATCATTTTGAAACACTATTGAAATCAGACATAAGAAAGTCGCAAGACTTAAGAGAAAACTGATTGAGAAAAAATGGTGGGAAACAAGCAGTAAAGAATATAGAGAAACATGGAGACGTGAATGCAGCCTTTCAGCAAAAAAATCATTGTGAGGACTGAGACAGGAAAGTCTGAGTATTAATTTTCAGGATTTGCTATCTCTAATGACCCTTATTCTAACAAAAATCAGAACAGAAAAATTTCTTGAATATTTAGTATTCTATAAATAATAGAAATTAAATCTTTTAGTTAAAAATATCCTGAGTTAGAAAACTACATTACTCAAAAACCGGATAGTATATTAGAGTTCCTATTCCTCCCACGTTCTCATTATCTCTTGATAATCTTAAATATCCACTTTCCCCCCAGGAAGTTCCCCAACTATTAGGCTAAAAGAGTATTTAGTACCTGTTCTTGATCAGCCAATATTTTATTGTTTTTTCAACTCCATAGCCAACTAAAAGTCCCATATGTACAAGATTCTTTCGTCTGTATTTATTAATTTTTAATATTCCTCCAGAGTTTGAAAAATATTACCTTTTGTGTAGAACATAAAAGCAAATGAAGAAGGATCTAAGGCAGCAGTCACTGGGCCAATTTCGGCAACTATTTTTTGAAGTTGGTAATTTGTTAAATTTTCCATGCTAACGTATCCCTTGTCTTTTAATCTTAATTTGTTATAGTGATATCTACACTTGACTGTCTACAAATGTATTAAACAAACCGAACCCTTCCTTCATAAGGATACTTTTCTTGAGTGTCGAGACCTCCAACTGTAAGGATATATTTAATAATGTTTTCAAACATTCCCCCCCAGCAGCCGAAATTTTTAAACGGGGATGTGCAGTCGATAACATTTTGTTCACTGAAAGTAACCAGCTTGTTAAACTTTAATGCATATTGGCTTTCTAAACTCGCAACCTAAAAATAAACTAAATTCATCAACCGTCCCAAAAGCATAACAAGATCCGCATTTAAATTGGTTCTTTACAGGTGTTACTACATTTTTTCGAGTCCAATTTAAATATTCAGGAAGATCGTAAATATTGTCGAATTTATCAAAAACGAAATTTTGAAAATTATAATCAATTTTTGTTTCTGAATTTGTTTCATTTACAAATTTTCTTTCAGATGAATAGTTGAATTTTTTATTTTTATTCTACAAGTAATTATTTAAAAATCAACCAAGACGATAAATTCTTTGATCTTTAATTTCAACGACTCTTCACTACGTTGATACTTTTGTTCATGCTCATCGATCAATTCGACATTTGTGTCGAATATTTTTCTTTTTGTTTTTAACTCATCTTGAATATTTTCATAGCCAGATGTGTTTTGGATTTTCAGTGAAATTTGCAATGATAAAGAAAAGTGATTTTTCCAAATAGATATTAGAATAAACGAATTAAGCATAGCAGTATTTAACTAATAAATGGAATTTTATTACAGATTTAATTAATTATAATTCACTCGATTTAATTTTTAATTAAAAATATAAAATCCTAATGTTGGAAAAAATATTCCTTGATATTTGAAATTATTATTCGTGAAAGAAAAGTTTAAAATAAATAAAAACTGATCTTTGTGATTATCAGTGTTATTTAATATTCAAAAGGGTAAAAAAGGTCTTAGGATCTTATTAATTATAATGAGGTTATTCCCAGAATTAATCTTTTAAAGTATAAATAGATATTGAATTCCGTATTTTTTTTTACTATAAATTAACGTTTTTAGTTACTAATACAGTCCGACCTCGATTTGGAACAGACCTCGGGGCTGGAACACCTCAGTTTTTGAAACAACCTCAGTTTTTGGAACACTTTGTAGGATCTCTGCCTAGAATAAATAATTCCTTTTAAATGAAAACCTCGATTTGGAACAAAATTTATTATTATTATTTATTTCTAGTCATTAAAAAAATTAATTAATTTGGATTAAAAAAAACTCCACGCTAAATCATTATGGGTCTCAGTTACGAGAAAAAGGTTGAAATTGCTCGACAACTAAAAAGTCATTCACACAGAGTACTTGCTCAAAAATATGAAACGAGCATTGGCACAATTGCTCGAATAAAAAAACGATTACGCCGCAAATAACCTGTGGGAACATTATTCCAAATTTTCGGACTGAAACAAAAACTGACGATATTTTTAAAACATTGGATAGTAAAGTTCTCGACGTTTTTCAACAATTACGGCTCCAAAATATTCCAGTTTCAGGTCCTCTTATCAAAAAAATTGGTAATTTTACCTTTTCTCACATTGTTTTAAGGTTTGAAAATTGCGGGTAAATTGAACATTACAAGCTTTAAAGGATCGAATGGTTGGTTAATGAATTTTAAAAAAAGACATGAACTCAAATTCAAAATCCTTAGCGGCGAAAAAAACTCATGTAATCGTGATGGAATTCAATCATTTTTAAAAGTTTTCCATGAAAAAATTGATCAATTTGGAAAAAATAATATCTTTAACATTGATGAAACTTGTCTTTTTATAAAAAAAGACCCCAAAAAAATCATTCGTACAAAAAAATAAAAATGCGTCAGGGTCTAAAATAAATAAGGAAAAAATTTCTTTGCTCTTTTGCTGCAGTTATTCAGGCCAAAAATTTGATCCTTTAATAATCGGGAAATTTAAAAATCCCAGATGTTTCAGAAATTTTAACCCTGAGAATTATGGTGCTATGTACTCATCTCCAAAAATGCCTGGATGACAAGAGATATTTTTATTCAATGGTTATTCTTAGTGAATGAACGAATGAAAATGGAAAAGAGAAAAATTTTAATAATTCTTGATAACGCTTCGTGTCATGAAAATAAATCGCTCTCAAATATCGAATTGCTGTTTTTACCCAAAATACAACTCCAATTCTTCAACCATTGAATAATGGGATAATCAAAGCTTTTAAAGATAATTATTCGAAAGCGTTAATTGAATTTATTTGTTGTATAGATGAAGAAGATTTTTACTGCGACTTACTTAAAAAAATTAATTTACGCCAATCATTGATAATAGTATCGAAATCGTGGCAAAATGTATCCTTCGAAATAATTACAAATTGTTGGGATAATACTTTCGGCAATGAAATATTTGTTGTTTCTGATAATCTGACGGATGATGTTATAGAACAAGTTGTAGACGAAGTGTTGGAAAATACGGAAAGCAGCGATAATGAAGAAATTTTTTACAGTGGTATGCAAAATAAACAGACTACGGTGAAATAAGTAGTAACAAAAGTGAATGAATTGGAAGAATCAGTTCTAGACATAGCTCCAATGTTGTTAAATGAATTTTACTGTTTCAGACAAAATTTGTTCAGTAGTTTGAAGAAAAATTATGGTTATGGAAAAAGGATCGATGACTATTTTTCAATAAATAATAATATTTAAGACTTTATTGCATTAATTAAATTATTAAATTTATATTGATATTAATTTTTTGACAAAACCTTAGTTTTTGGAACACTTAGTGTTCCAATTCAAGGTCGGACTGTAACTAACTAATCTGTATAATTCTCCTCCTTTTTGAACCGCTGCACTGGATCTGCGTATTCTTCTCCTCTAACACTTCATATGACACATGAGACACATCTTCCGGCAAATCTGGTGGATCTGTTGTTTCTCTAGCCAATTTTAGGAGGTGGTTGGTGGCCCTCGAAACTTGTTCCTCATGTTTTTCAATTTCCACTCCATGTTTATGTTCAACAAGCATGGTTTCCAATGTCTTTTTAATTGTCAGCGATTGTATATACGATCTAGTGAAAGCATCCAACTTCAGTCTTTCCATATAAGACTTAGAGAATTTAGAAACTATCTCTTCCCATGTGAGGACAATGGGGATTATCGTTACCTTCGCACCGTGGATTTGAGATAATTCTCCTGCAAGAAGATCATATTTATGTAGTTTTTCTACTTCCACTTGCTTTAACATGGCGTGGGAAGTAATTCCGACTTCAATTAGAGTGATTTCGTTTTTCGTTTTATCAAGGACAAAGATATCTGGTCTATTGTTTTTTACATGAACATCTGTCTGCAAGGTGGTGTCCACTCTTGAATTCCGTAAATTAGACATATGATAAATTATTTAATTTGTTAAATATTTCAGCGTAGCAAAATATCTTTATTTATTAGATGCCCAACCCTATTTCGCACTTTTCAACAAAAATTTCTTCAATACTAAATGAAGCTTTTAATACTTTATTAATTACTAATTAAATGCTGTTTAGTAGAATAATTAATTGATTTGTTTACGTCAACTCTACACATCCACGTCCTTTTATAACAATCAAGAAAAACCAGAATGAATATTTGTTAAAGTCTTTTAACAGCAAAAAGTTTTGATGTTGGTGTTCAAAGTCAGGTTTCTTTTTATAAGGACAGATGAAAAAATTTATGTTTATTCATCACTTGCATGCTTACTAATAAATGTTCTCAGAAATTATAATTATCTATATAAAATCTATAATTCGACTCAAATTTTGATATTTGTTATATTTATTATTTAGTTATTACATTTTAAATTATTATATTAAAAAATAATAAAATTAAGCTATTTTCTGCGTTGTAGTGTATATTAATAAAATAACCGTCGTTAGATGTCGTTTCGACCAAATTTTCCACCTACTTTAATAGCAAAATTAAACAAAACGGAGAAAAGTGGAAATTCGTTGCTAAATAGTCAATCACGCGACGAAATCAGAAAACTAAAGGAAATTGAAGAGGCCCGTAAGGCAGGAACAATTCCAGCCATGAAAGATGAAAAGGGCCGGTTAATAACAAAATAATATTAATTTATACAGTGACATAAATCCCCATATGCCTCAATATATCATGCAGGCTCCATGGTATTATTATTCCACTACCCCAACTCTCCAACATCAGCGACTTTCTGATAAGGCCGAAGCTCGAAACGGCGTAGGAATTGATACCTGGCACAAAAAAGGTCATATTGAAGTATATATTCTTAAATAAAATCACAGGGATCCCTGAGAAGTCAATGGAAGCCAGGTTCGTGTGAAAATTGTGGAGCAACCACTCATAAACGAAAGGACTGCTTAGAAGTATATATCCTTAGCCATAAATCAGAGACCACGGAAGGCCAATGCAAAAATGACGAACAAGACATTTGCTCAGGACGAGTACATAACAACAGACCTTCCAATGTCATTCGACGGAAAACGGGATCGTTGGAATGGATATGACCCAGAAAGTTACTCACATGTGATCGAAAGATTTCAAAAAATTGAAGAAGTGACAATAATCAGATTATTATTCTTTCAGGCAAGGAAGGATGCGAGAGCGAAACAATTGGAGACTGAAGAAGGATTGAAATGTGATATGGAAGAAGAAGAGGAGGACGTCGAGGATATGGATATGCCTGGTCAAAAGTGTACAAAGGACTCTAAAACACTAATCACGGTGAGAAATTTGCGAATCAGAGAGGACACTGCAAAAGTAATAATTTTTTCTAATTTTAAAGTATCTCTACGATTTGAATCCAGATTCTGTTTTCTACGACCCAAAATCGAGATCTATGAGGTCGGGGATCAAAAAAACGAATTCGGACGAGTATTTTGTTCCATATTTTATCCCAAGATTTTCCTACGCAGGGGAGAATTTTCTCAGGGCATCTGGAGACGCTTTAGAGTTCTTTCAACAACAGCGTTTTTCTTGTAAATTATAAATCAGTGTATTCCTGGGAAATTGCCGAACGAGGGGCCAATGTACACTTTCAAGCAGATCCGACTAGAATGGAATTTCTTTCTCAGGAATGTCGTAATTTAAAAGAAAACACAAGCAAAGCTAAAAGAAAGTCAATTCTTGACATTTATGGGGGACATGAACATCTTGAAAGACCTCCTGATGAACTGTTGCTTGCTCAGACTGTATTAGTTATTTTGTGGTATTTTGAAGGAGGAATACAACGAGTATTCTAAATATGGGGCGATTGTAAAGGGATGTGAACGACTTCCCTTGCGCTCAAAGTATGAAGAGGACGTTTTAATTAATAATCATAAAGTAATTTGAGTTATTATTACATTCCTAGTCAATTTATGGATCTTTCTGGAGTAACGGAAAGTGGGGATATCAGTGTTGTAAGTCATTTATTAAGAATTCGTATTGTATCTGTCCTTTGAACAATTCCGATAATATTGTTTAAAAACTTATTTTCAATAAAATTTTAAACTTTTACATTTTAAATCTCCAGGATAGGCTACTGTTGTGAGTCTTCTTTTGCTTGCAGTAAAAATTATATTCAATATTTCCCAATTTAATTACACTTATTTGATCAAATGAAGATATGCTCGTTTCTGGTTTTCCTCAGAACCCCAAAACGATGTTATAAGCGCTAATTTAATTGTTGTTAGTCGTTTTGGCTATATGTCTATAGCATAGGTTTTCACGAGAAATTTCTCGCGGCGCAAATGCTAATAAAAAATAATCTCGCGGCACATAATCAAAACATAATTATAAAATTCCCAATTCAAAATTTATTATTTTTACATAATTTTTCTATGTCTGGCTCAATATTTGATAAGGCCAGTCGCATTTCTGAATCTAAATCCAGTAGATTTTCTCGCTTATTTGTTTTGATGTTTTGTAATGCAGAAAATCCCTTTTCACACAAATAAGTTGTTGCAAATTGTAGAATGATCCGCATTGCTTTATCTGCTATTTTTGGAAATCTAGAACGAATTTTGATCCAAAATTCGCCAATATTTAATTCCGTATGTGATAATTTTAAGGTACAATCATTAAATAGTTCAATAAGCTCCATATTTTCGAACGGTGATAACTCATTACTATGACTAAGCAAAAATGGATTCCGTATCTAAAACTAATTATTTAAATAAATACCCAATCATATTTTTCAATGTCTATGTCTGGAAAATAATTATTGACTTTTTGTTCCAATGATGTCAAATGCTCATATATAAGACTTTGTATTATGGTACCGTCAGAATCTAAATTAGCTTTATAAATTAGAATGCGAAACCATTAGTCTTAGGAAACATACTAAAATCCCCACTTAATACTAGTCTTCTCCAATATGTAATATTCATTTTTAAAGCATTTAACTTGTCCGTGCAACTCAAAATTGTCTCATTATTTCCTTGCATGCTTAGATTCACATCATTCAACATCGAAAATATGTCCGTTAGATATGCTAATTTTAATTTCCAATTCGAATTGCTGATCAATTCATGAAATTGATAGCATTGTTCTCTCGTGAAAAATTCAGCTATCGTGTCCCTTAATTCATACACTCTGGCCAGTGCCCTTCCCCGTGATAACCATCGTATTTCGGTATGTAACAATAAATTTTTATAACTTGCTCCCATTTCATCGCATAAAGAATTAAAAATTCTAGAATTTTTAGATCGAGTTTTTATATAATTGATCATTTTTATGACATCATCCATAACTGATTTTAAAGCAGACGGAAGAGTTTTCGAAACCAATACTAATTCTTCGACAAATAGTATTGTCAGAAAAGGGTATTTTCAATAATTTTTTTCAAATTCCACGCCAAACATTGTTCGGACTGTTAATTTGCATGCTGGAAGGATAAGATTCTCGGCAATTGTATGAGGTTTCATTTTCTTGGCAATCAATTCCGATACTAGATAAGAGCACTTTACTGCATCTTCTGATTTTCCAAATGATTTTGAAAATAATTTTTTACTTACTCTAAATATGTATATATATAATTATTAACACTACCAATGTTTTTTGCTTAATTCTTTAAAATAATCAATTGAATAATCTTTATATTCCGGGTGCTTAGATGAAAAATGTCTACGAAATTTAGATGGAACCATTGATTCATTCGACAACACCTCCATGCAAATCAGGCACTGTGGTAAACTATTTCCAGTGCCACAACAGTCAAAACCCATAGATAAAAAAGATGATTTGTAATGACGAATACTCCGATACACAGACATTACAAATAGCAACGTGATTATAATTTATTATAATTGTTTCATAATAAATAATTTTTAAGTTAAAAATTAAACAAAAAATATGTAAATATAGATCTTCATGCGGCACATTTTATATCGTCCCGCGGCACAAAAATGTGTATTTGTAGGTTTTATAAACTAGATATATATTGTTACTCAAAACTTCCAGAATATCCTTTTAAAATATTATTGAACTTTTAATCTTTTAGATGTTCAGTGATTTGTTTTTCATTAGATAATGATATTAATAAAATATAGTTTCTAAATATTTTTAAGAATTTCCAATTTACACGTTTTTTGAGTAACTCTTAATTTTTCCTACAAGATCCTCCCTGTCAGAAAATTCAGCAGCGACTTCAACTAGGAGTTGAGACTCTTTCCGGGCACTTTTGGATTAAAATTATTGTCCCGGTGATGTTCTTTGTCAAAGCATCCTATTTTAATCGTCAAATCTTTACCTTCTGCATATTATCTAGGGCAGTGTTTCACAAACTTATTCTTTGGAGATACCCCTAAAATTTTAACTTTATCCTCGGCACCCTAAATAATTTTTAATAATATTTGTTAAAAACTTTTTACCAAAAAAATATCAAGAAAAAGAAATCTTTTAGAAAAATTAATGAAAATAATGTATGGTTTTGTATTTTACTCCGAAAAATGAACGACTGTTCAGTTCTAAATCTAAAAATCATTTAAATTTTAATGAAAAATTCTTTCAATTGGCGATCTGTTGATATTTCAAGAATTTGTTGATATTCAGCGGAAGAAATATTTTTTTATTGACTATGATGAAAAAATTCCTAATCCAATAATTATTCAGGAGGAACAAGAGAAGCGTTACACAATATTTTGCGACAAAAAAGACATTCGGCTTTCGATAAAAGCTTTTCACCACACTTTGAAAATCCATATAACAGATATTCGTCCAGGTATTTTCGTTTCTGTATTATTAATTGTAAATTTTAATACTTTCGAATGATCGTCTTTAGAGTTATTTCGATTAAACATTTTGATATTCATTAATTCAGATATAATAAATATACTACAAAAAATTCTAAAAATAACTATTTTTCGTTTTTAATAATAGAAAATCAAATTGTAATATAAATCAAAAAATAATTCACATTTTATTAATCAAATCCTCCTCCAATTGTGACACATCAGAACCGTCACTACAAACGGTACCAAACTCGACAGAATCTCCTAAAAAATCTTAAAAAGATTATAACCAGTAACTGTCTTTGTATCAATTCCTTTAGTCATATTATTATAGTATTCCATATATTCTCTAAATACTATAAAGATCAGAATCAAACTTAAAATATAATTCCCTCAAATCATCAAAACGTCCAAGCAACTCATCAAAACCAATCCCAATAGTAGATGAAACACAAACTGCCTGAAACAAAACAATCTTTAAAAATACCTCAATCGTCTCATAAAAACGATCAAGAACCAAATTAAGTGACCTGCTGAGGTTAGATGCATATGATGGATCTTGGTCAAGAGCTTCACAGTAAACATCAGAGTTTCTTATCCACTCCAAGACGACTCCAGTGCCATCCAAATCAGACTGAAATTCATCAATATGTTTAAACCTTATTTAAACAAAGTAATAACGGCAAATTAAATTTATAAAGCATTGAACACGTGTAGAGCATGTTGCTCATAAAAGTCACTGGGTCACGACTCACGTTTGAATCCGTGATATACAACACCACCGTGGGAAATGATGATGCCTGTAAAATATTAATATCCTTCGGTCCCAACCAATAAATTTGTAATGATTGTGCCCGAAGCCGACCATGTAAACACTTCTATTTGTCCCGGAGTATCAATTATCACAAATCTGCACATTAGACTTTGGATTACTTATTTTTTCCTTTTTTGGATTCGATCAGTCGAATAACTTGGTCGAATCGAGTGGCATATAGATTAAGAGAACAGACAATTGCTCCATTTGGACCAAGATTGTAGTCCTTCCTTACTTTTGTATACGAGATATTATCTCGTATATCTAAAGGAGTGATTATTACTATCATACCAATATTTGGAATGTATGGAAGATTGACTACTGCTGGATCGAGATTTATAACGTATGGTGATGTTCCCGCATTTTTAAGTTTAGAATTTAACATCTACTCAATAATGGTTTTTGACAAACGTTTATAAATGTTGTTTTCCCTGACCCTGCCATTCCAAGGACTAGAAATACTGTGGGTAAATCTTCTGGTTGTTTTAAAGCTGGGGAAATTGATTTTAGTATAAATTCTGACATTATGAAAACACAACAAAATGACAGCGTTAAAATTTATTCTATTTTATTTACCACATTTTCATTTTTATATTAAACAAATTTAATATACAATTTTACTTTTTTTAATTTTATTTAATGTTCCAAAACTTTTTTTTCCAATTCTTGAAGAACTTATTGTTGGATAATTTTTTTAATTACTTATAAATTATCTATTGGTGGTATAGGTTAATAATTAAAAATAAAATAATCTTAAGATTCTTTATCCAATCAAATTAGTTATTACCTCACCCAATTCACATGTCACTTGCTGTAATAAAGGTTACCCCTGCATTAAGTTGATTTTGTGAACATGAACATTAGATTTTATTCAGCGCAAGACTTAAGAGAGGACTCGACATTTGAGAGAAGATCGTGCCAGGACAGGCTGCGAGAGATACAGAGGAACTTAGACGTGTGAATTCAGCCTTTCGGGGAAAAAATGTATTGTGAAGGAAGGAAAAGATGTCTGGCTATGATTTTTTGAAATTTAATATCTCTGCTGACCCATATTTCGGTAAAAATCAGAACAGAAAAATGTGATTAAATCTTTTAGTTAAAAATTATCCTGAGTTAGAAAACTATATTACTCAAAAATCGGATAGTATATTTTAATGCCTATTCCTGCTGCGTTCTCATTATCCCTTGATAATCTTGAATATCCATTCTCCCCCCATGAAGTCCCCCAACTATTAGACAGGAACAATATTTAGTACCTGTTCTTGATTAGCCAATATTTTTGTGTATTTTCAACTCCATAGCCAACTAAAAGTACAAAATGTATCATATCCTTTGGATCGTATTTATTAATTTTTAATATTCCTGCGGAGTTTTAGAAATATTACCTTTTGTGTAGAACACGAAAGCAAATGAAGTGGGATCTAAATTGACAGTCACTGGGCCAATTTCTGTAACTATTTTTTGAAGTTGGTAATTTGTTAAATTTTCCATGCTAACGTATCCTTCGTCTTTCAATCTTAATTTGTTATAGTGAAATCTACACTTGACTGTCTACAAACGTATTAAACAAACCGAACCCTCCCCTCATAAGGATACTCTTCTTGAGTGTCAAGACCTCCAACTGTAAGGATATATTTAATGATGTTTTCAAACATTCCTCCTCTGCACCCCATATTTTCAAATGCGAATGTGCAGTCGATAACATTTTGTTCACTGAAAGCAACCAGCTTGTTAAACTTTAATGCATATTGGCTTTCTAAACTCGCAACCTAAAAATAAACTAAATTCATCAACCGTCCCAAAAGCATAACAAGATCCGCATTTAAATTGGTCCTTAACAGGAGTTACTACATTTTTTTGAGTCCAATTTAAATATTCAGGAAGATCGTAAATATTGTCGAATTTATCAAAAACGAAATTTTGAGAATTATTTTGAATAAATTTATAGTCAGATGAGTTTTGTATCTTGATTAGAATTCTCAATGATAGAGAAAAATAATTTAGCCAAATTAATATTACAACAAAAGAATTTAACATAGGACTATTTAACTAACTAATATTATTTTATTCAGAATTAATTATTTATAATTCAATCGATTTGACTTTTAATTAAAAAATATAAAATTTTAATTTTTGAAATAATATTTCTTGTTCTTTACTTTTACGTGCCATTTCCTAAATTTTAGGACCTAAAACATTAGAAAATCTTACACCATGCTATAATTAATTTGAATTATGTAAAAATTAAACCAAAAAATTATTCTCAATTTATTAACATTTTTTTATCTAGGTTAAAATAATTATCATTTAGCTCGAAACTATTCCATTTAGCGTGAAACTTTTTCATTTAGCTTGAAATTATTTCATTTAGGTTGAAACTATTATCATTTAGCTTGGTAAATGTATACTAAGGCAGAATTATTTGCTAAGCAGCTTTCTTTTGAAAATTTCAAAACTCTTATGGATTTTTATTCAAATTTAAAAAAGGCCTCGATTGCGGATGAAGAAATTAAATAGAAAAATGTGCACTACCAAACGTGAGGACATTGGAGGGTTTTTCAAAGAATTAAAAATGCATTCAATGTCATATACTAGCGATCTGATTTATAACCTGGATGAAACTGAAATATTCTACAAGATTATTCCATCCAGAAGTATCTGTATTGTTTCGTTTGGAGAATAGAAAAACTTTAAAGATAGAGAATCTGTAATGGTGTGCGCAAATATGTTGGAAATCATAAATTGATGTTTTTATTGATTAGAAAATCGAAGCTGATAAGGTGTTTAAAAATGATTATCGATGTTCTGTATCGTATTACAGCTCCAAAAGAGCACGAATGACCGGATACATCTTTACTAACTAGGTGATAAAGTTTATCGAATTTGGAAAATATTAAAATAATGTTTTTTCCAAAATGATACAGGAATAATTCAGACAATTGATTTGGGTATTATTAAAACGTTCAAAGTCCAATTTAATAGACACAAATTGAAGTATCTTACGATAGATTATTGAAAAAAGAAAACATGTGGTTATATACATCATATAAAACATTTGAACATTAAAGACATTGTTCTATTCATAAAAATACCTTGGAGAGAATTATCTTTAACAAAATAGAACATTATTTTAATCTACAAAATTTGGATACAAGCACACCGTTGATAAATCTGAGCATTGTTCAAAAAATCAAATTTTACTGGAATCAAAAATGGCAAATTTGAGTTAATTTTACTTAACTAAAAATAAATACATTTATTATTTCGCACTCAAATTCTGATATCGGTTTCCTCCTAAACCGCTGCGGAATACTATAATATAGTATAATACTAAATTTCTGCGGATTCAAAGCAGTTGCTATCTTGTCTGATTCATTTCACATTAACACACAAAAAATTCATGACTTTCCTTTTCAGGAGACGTGAATTTTGATTAAAAGAGCTCTTATTTATTTTTGATGATCTATTAAAATTCTATTTTTTCACTGTAGTTTTAATTCAATTAGTCTTTGTTTTATACAATAACAGATAAGCCGATTACGCCTTGATACGCGATATCTAGGATATTTTAAGAAGACAATAATATATCGCTGAATTTAGTTTTTGGAGTATTTTACGTCTAAGAAATTTTTTAGATTTTAGGAGATCGAGAACCGTTGCATTAGCCAGTCCGCCTCCCGAGTGTCATGGGTGCGCATTGAGATTTTGGCTCTAAGCATGCGAAGGAACTTTTCAGTCTTTGGACCGAGAGCACCCGACGTCTCCGCCGCTATCGGCACAACGAAAAACTCCTCCGAAAGGGCAGAATATTTTGATAGCTTTTAATTTTCAGCCTTCTTAGCAGCAGATTTAGCCTCCAGAGCACACGAAGTTAAATGAGAAGCAGAAAAAGTGTCCCAGCAGGTTGCATCCGACACGAGACCTTTTCCGCCTTCAAAAGGGAAAAGGGTCATCCCGTCAGCACGTTTCCCGTCGCCGCGGTCAAGACCAGTTGGTTCGAGGACCGAAGGAAATCCCGCCGAGTCGAGGGCCCTCCGTATGATGTCGTTCATAGCGGAGTGCCTCGGGAAACGTCCGGCACTTCTCCTGCACGATAAAGGGTGCAGACCGAAAGGGTCAACAGTGCAGCCACAGCGGCACGTGTGCAGGACACATTTCCTTAGTCCGAGGCGCAGAGAGACTCCGATCCTTACCGCTTCATCGTCAAGGAGAGTGCCAGATGGCGTACGGGAATGCGCAAAGCCAAGCTCCACTGGCCGGGGATGCTGCAGAAAAAATGCTGGTTGGACGACTCGAGCAGCAGATTGAAAGTTTGCTTGCATCTAATTCGATCCCAGGATTGTTGAGACAATCGATTTTCTGGAAAGTCGAGACCTTGTTCCTTCCAGACTTCTCTGAAATGAGCCACATTTGTGTCCAAGGAAAATTCAGAAAAGGAGGGTAGAATTTCAATGACAAGTGACAAGTAGAATTTCAGGAGAGTAGAATTTCAATGGAAATGTCTTAATTGATTGAGAAACTATAAATTCGGAATTTTCTTTCGTTTTTCTGTTGTTTAAATAAAAAGACATTTTTAATATTTTTGATGTTAATCTAACAAATTTCCGGAGAAGTGAATTTCAATAATCAAAATGGATTTGCCAGAGAATTTCGATTGGCATCCTCCGCGGGAACAGACAAGCAATCGTCTCGACATAGGTTTGATTCTTCCTCATTTTGTATTTTTTTAACTGATAAATCTGATATATTTTGAGTCAATAAAGCTATTTTTAATATTTTTTAAATTATTTTTTTAATTTAAATTTTAAATTTGATTTTTGTAATGCCTTCTTCGTTCAGCATTAAAACACCCTATGAATTAAAGAACATAATGAACTATGTCGAATACAATGAGTATCCTAATGATTTCAATGAAAATCAAAAGCGTACTTTAGGCCGAAAGTGTCAGAATTTAAAACTTTTAAATGGAAAATTAATTCTTGCACTTAATCGAAACTTTCGTACTGTTGTCTGTTCCTTTCAAGAATCCAAAATCAATTCAATTTTAACTAAAGAACATTCTATCGGACATCCTGGATTTTCCAAGATGTGCCATTTAATTTCCCAAAAATATATTGGTATAAATCAAAAAGTTATTCGCCATTTTATATCAACTTGTGATTCTTGCAACCATTTCAACAGTCTAAAGACATGCGAAGATATTCAAATGATTACCGTTTCACATAAATTCGAAATTACCGAAAAAAGGTAAAAGAAAACGCCAATAAAAATTTCCAAAAAACATCATCCTAAGGAAAAACGGTGCACACAAATGATCAAGTGCCTGATCAAATTCCGCCTACCCCCAGATACTGTGCTATTCATCTTCCGGGCAGCTATCCTTCCAGTACCGATGTATGGGCTGGAAGGGTGGATTTTGTCCCCCTCCAAGGCAAGAATTATAAAACTGCTGGAGAAAACGAGGAGATTAGCGTTCAAGGTGGCCTTCGGCGTAAATCTAAGAGAGAAAATACCGAGCTGGCGCGAAGTCTTTCCTATGATTGGCGAGCTTGTTGAAACCCAATTCCAAAAGTTCCTAGAGAAGAGAAGAAAATAGCCCCGGACGACCCTGTGTGTAAGGCCACTACTGGCCCTTAATTTCTTTTATGTCCGATATCCCTTTGCAAAATAAACCCTTATCTATCTATCTATGTTCGAAAAAATTACGTGAATACCCATGGGTTATTGACGAATTCTTTAACAAAAACGTGAATCCGATTTTGGTTGGAGATTTGAACTCGAAGCATGTTGATTACGTATGTGTTACAACAAATCAAGATAGAAAATGTCTTGTAAAGTGGATGAAATCAGGAGAACTGAAAATATTGACGTCGGCAGAAATAAATCACTATGCAACTTATAATGGTGATAGACTTGGACTGTTCATAATGCCTCAAAAGATGAGTGAAATGTGCAATCCTCCATATATTGAAAATGACGTAGAAAGTGATCACATTCCACAAACGATTGAATTAAAAACTGGCCCGGTTCACACACAGCATATATTCGTTGGATATGATATTAGTAGAATTGATTGGAATCACTTCAATTTTTTCATCAGAATGAAACTTGGTGGTATAGATTCTTTGAGGATTTCGGAACCGAAAGATATCGATAACCTGGATAATAAATTAAGATGTTTATTACTAAGTTATCTGGAAAATTATGGAAAAAGAAAAAATCTCCTACCGCAGGAGAATATGATAATAGAAGTAGAAGAACGTTCTTTACGTCAGGAGAAGAATAAATTAGAAAATAAGTTAAGGAGGTGTTGGGATTTCTTTGACTTCCAAGAACTTAAAATCCAGATCAAGTTAATAAAGAAGAAGATAATGGATGTTGTAAAGAAGAATGAAGAAAAAATATGGAAAAGGGAATGTTCAAAGCTACATCGACAGAATCCAAAATTTTGGAAACTATTTGCAAGAATGGTTTCGCCAAGTAATAAAAAAGAAATCTCTCTGAAATCAGATGATGGTTATACTATTCCGAAGGAAGAAATACCGGATATATTACGTAAGCAATTGTCCAGAATTCAAGAAACTGATCCAGCCATCTTTATTCCACAAGAAGTGCAAAATACAATAAGTAATTATAAAGAAACGTCGAAACTGAATAGTCCCTTGTGCCAACCTATAACACAAGAAGAAATAAATCTTAATAATAAAATGGTATGGTGTGTGTCTGTCTGTCTGTGTGTGCACACCAACTTCAAATTGGCAAAGTACAGATAAATTGTTAAAATCTTTTCCCCTTATAATTAGCCAATAATGGGGAACAAGCTTAAAATCATGAACTCCTCCAAGAATCTTCCACCCTACGATGTCCTCGACTTACATGATGAGGTCCTTAAAACCTTCCCCCCCAAAAAAAATTAAAAAAATTTTCTGCATTTTGGTTAAAATGAACAACTACGATGTCCTTGACTTACATGATGAGGTCCTTAAAACCTTCCCCCCCAAAAAAAATTAAAAAAATTTTCTGCATTTTGGTTAAAATGAACAACTACGATGTCCTCGACTTACATGATGAGGTCCTTAAAACCTGCGATAAAAGGTTTCAAAAATAAAGCACCAGGATGGGATTTTATCCCAATGAGTATCTTCAAGAATGCGGACCAGATTTTAGTTGGATTACTAAATATATTATACAATTCTTCGTGGAGTTTTGGACATGTTCCGTCGACCTGGAAACGAACAATTGTACGTATGGTCGTGAAAAAAGGAAAGCCTAAGTCAAAAGCAGATAGCTATAGGCCAATTAGCTTAATCTGCTCAATTTCGAAAATTATGGAGAAAATTGTTTTCAATCGTCTCTCAAGGCTTGTTGAGGATAATAATTTTCTCTCTGACAATCAATTGGGTTTTCGACATAAAAAAGGGACTGGAGATTGTCTCAGAGAGCTAAGATCTGCAATTGATATTTCGGGGAGAAAAAAGGAATTTCTTACAATAGCGTGCTTGGATATAACGAAGGCCTTTGACAGTGTTTGACACTACGGACTTCTTGATACGTTGTCAAAAGCAGGAATTGGGAAAACCGCATTATTATGGATAGAAAACTTTCTTTCAAGAAGGAGGTCGTATATACGTGTTGGAAATTTAATTTATAAGAAAATTGAATTACGAAGAGGGGTTCCGCAGGGATCAATTCTCAGCCCGCTACTCTTCAATTGTGTAATGAGTGAGTTACCAAAAACCGAGAGCATAAATAGTCATATGATTATTTATGCTGATGACATTCTTGTGCTTGATTCAAGCATAAGTAAACAAATTTCATGGAAAAGGGTAGAAACCCATATAAAAATATTGAGAGGTGGTGCCAAAACAATGGGTTGACTCTGTCAAGAGAAAAATCAACAGTCACATGAATTGCAAGTAAAAGAAAAAATATCGATGAATATGTAAATACAGGAGATATAAAAAACTCTGGAAAATTGGAGTATCTCGGAGTATCAATAGATTGAAGAGGATCTTTAAGGATCATATCAAAACACGAAGAGAGAAAGCTACAGGAATGTTGAAATCCTTAACTCGATTTCATTTGGAACCTGAAACTTTCCTTTTTGTGTATTCTACATGTATTCAACCATTCTTGATATATGGCTATCAAGGATGGTATAGATCCGAAGAAAGTAGCATTTTTGTGAAAAAATTGGAAAAGACCAGAAGATTTGCTATTAAATTGGTATTTGGATTGGACTTAAATTCAAAAATCGAAAATGCTTATGACGTTAAAGTCAGAAGGATAGAAGATTTGTTACATCACTTGTGGAAATTATGATGTAATTTTTTTTCTTTTGGGTGTATTCGAAGAAGAGACATGTGGTGTCTCATAAAATGACCTTATACAATGAAATCAAACCCACATTAATCAGCCTCTTGTTCTGCTCTTGGCTTTTTCCCTAACATTAATTTATGGGTTTGTTGAGAAATAAAACTTGTCTTGTCAATAAAATAATTATAAATACCAATGAGATCACCATAATTGAGGTGGGGATTACATCGCAGAAGAGACTCAAACAAACCGAAGTTGAGAAATTGCATAAATACGATTTGCTGGCTGGAGAACTAAAGATGCTTTACGGGGCACCAGTCCGAATTATTCCGATTGTGCTGACGTGGGACGGGGTGGTTTCAACGTGTTACAAAGCCTATATGGAGAAGTTATCCGTTGAAGGCCCGACAAGAACGTACATTCAGGGACTTGTCATGAAGAAGACATTGGAGGCAATTGTAGTAGAACATAGGCATGGAATCCATAGAGGAATTCATTACGGCAACCAGTCAGTTGGCTGAAGTGGCAAATCAATCTTGCGAGGACCCTTCGGATGAAGCAAACGGGAAAATCTTGTGTTCGGAGAATGAAAGTGTTGATGGTGCGTTGGTGGAAAGCTCTCCCAAGAGGAGAAAAATTCCAGGAGACGAGGATTATTGAGCTAACGTGATTATGAACACACTTTCCAACGAAACTTAGAATAACTTTTATTGGATTTATTGATTAAATACCAAGGGGCCACCTGTAGTTTCTGGTCACCACAAAAGTGACTGGATCAGAGAATATTCGTGCAAAATTTACGGATGAGGCAATTGTGGTGGAACATAGCAATTATTAATATTATAAAGATGCTTCCTAATTGGAAAGCATGCGGGTGTGACGGAGTCGACAATTTTTTTATCAAAAATTTTAGCTCAATTCATGTACATCTTTTTAATGAGATTCGCAAAATTATAAGAGGAGATTTTATCGCTGATGATTGGTTTTATACGGGAATCACATATCTGATCCCTAAGAAGGACGTATGCGACTCTCCAAGGATTTTAGACCAATCACATGTATGCCGAATTTATATAAGTTGACGACGAAATGTGTAAACATAAAGTTGTCAGAGTATATTGATGCTTTTGGATTAATAAGTGACAATCAACTGGACACAAAAAGAATGTGCCAAGATGCAAAAGAACAAGCCATAATCAACCAGTGTATTAAACAAGAGAATGCCAATAAATTATTTTCTACATGGATTGATGTAAAGAAAGCATTTGATTCTGTAGAGCATGATTTCTTAGATCATTTGTTACAAAGGTCTGGACTTCCTTGTTGGATTGTCTGCTTTATTCAGAGTCTTATTAAGAAATGGAAAATAGGATTGACTTTGAAAATAAATCATTAAAAGAAACAAAAATAAGAAGAGGAATTTTGCAAGGAGACTCTGTCGCCACAGATCTTTGTGTTGGTATTGGACAAAAATAATTCACTTCATTCTTTTGTTTTTCAATAAAAATTGATAAAAATATTCAACAGTGATTATCTGCGAAAACACAATGAAGTTATAAAGTACATTCATCTTCATTTGTGCCAAATATATGGTATTAAAAGAGAAAGGAAAATAAAGGCTCATTCTGTTCAGTCTATAATATCGACGCAGAACGTTGAAATCCGAGTTGATACGTCAATTATGACAGAAACAAAAGTTCAATTCAATAAACCAGATATTTTCGTTTACGACAAAATTAAACGAGAAATAACTTTAATCGAAGTTGGCCCAATTAACCATATCCACATAAAATGTCGAAACAAGAGTCGATTCTCAAATAATTACAGACACGAATATTCAATGCAAAAAGCTTGAAATATTTGTGTACGACAAAATTAGGAACGAAATTACTCTCATCAAAGTTGGAATCACTTCACAGAACCGCCTGAAGCAGATCGAGGTCGAAAATGCCATAAATACGATCTATTGGCCGGAGAGTTGTCCTTTCTTTACAACCACTTATTTTAATTCCAAATTTTGAAAAAAAATCAATTTATGAATTAAAGAAATTCGCTTCCGTCTTTGAGAATAAATATGAAATTATTAAAAATGGAAATAAGATGAATAATAATTCCCTTATTTGGCACTATACAACAAGGTAAATGAAAATAAATCTAAACCAATCAATGTCAGGCAACAAACAAGAAAGATACCTTCTCAAATGTAAATCACGAAATAATTGAAATGATAAATAAATCATTGATTAATTTGTGCGTGACAAGAGGAAAAAAGAAATAAATTAAATCAAAGTGGGGAGAACTGGGACATACATCCAGGCAGTTCTGCTCAAGAGAACGCTGGAGAGTATGATCATTGAACACAGACACGTTGTGAAGGTAAACAGTGAAGAGTACGCCTCTGCTGTCAATCAACTTGCGGAGCTGACATGTCGCGAAGACACTTAGCTGAACAATTAGTTTGACGCAAAAATAGAAAATGAAGATGTGGCAAACTCTTCTTTAAAGCGAAGAGCAGGACATATTTGTTCATGACAAATCAAGCAACACAACTACTCTTATCGAGGTAGGGATTACTGCACAAAATTGTCTCAAGCAGGTCGAAGTGGAAAAGTTCCACAAATACAACTTGCTGGCCAATGAACTGGGAGCGATCCACCGGGAAAAAGTAAAGATCGTCCCTTCGTTACTGAGGATTTATAAATCAAGGAAAGAATAATAGGAATAAATCAAAAATAAAAACAAATATGTCAAAAATAAATTGACATTTATAGAAATTAATTTTGAAAAATAAATTCACTCTGCCCAATGATTTGCATGTATGTCAATTAAAAAACAATATTTTACAAAAATATCCTAAATTTGAAAAAAATATTGTTTCATGTAATTCAATTGGCAAATGAATAATATAAAAAATATAGTAAAAACAATTAACAAAAAATGGCAACAATAAAAATATTATCTATTTCTTTTTTTGCTATTTAAATAAAAAAGTTACGCTGCTTTAATTTCTAAAAAAGACAATTTTTATATTATTGATGTAAACCTAACAAATAAAAAAAATAATATACAAATAGCTTGTGTCTAGATCCCAAGTAGATAAGTATTCAAACTAATGTCATCTCAACTTAATTTATAATATTTGATAAAATTCTGTGTTACTCTAAAATTAAATAATTTCTTGTTGTCTTTCTTGTTGTCTGGTCATGGTCGCTACATTGGGAAGAGGAGAGGCCCTATTTATTTGACCTGTCTACGACAATTTTCATGCAGTGGACCGCTGAGAATGGGCATCAGAGGTTGTTGAGTCGGTAAAAACCAGATTCAAGAGGAACCAGGTGGTGGTTAGGCTCTGATTACAGATGTTTCTCGCTTTAAATTCTGGACGTCCAAATCTTTTGTTCCAAATCGAGTCAATTACTCTGTGGCTTACCCTTCGAAGAATCCTCGAATGCTGAGATTTCCAATTTTGAGTATTTTTCTTGAGGGGTTTTATTTCAAAAAAAGTGTTAATAAATATTTAATTACATTTACTGAATGTGCATTGATTTCGAAAGATTCAAAAGAATCATGTGTCGTCTCATAAATAAAATCATTTACAAAATAATCCAATTCCGATGCGGTATTTTTACCGTTTTCCAGCTCTAATCTGTGATAGTGAAATATTTTGATAATTTTTAAAATTTTCCCATTGAAACAATAAACGGATGCCAGTTAAACTACGTGGACAAGACATTAACAGTTATCAGATAATCTTTGAGGACTAAAGTCAGTGGCTTTTAGATGTAAAAGAAAATAATCTGCTTTTTCTAAAACTTGATTGAAGTATAAATGAACAGTATCTTTTTTGCTATTACGATTTTCGCACATTTTCAAAGGTTTTTACACATATTTTAACAGAGACGATCTGATATTTTATTTTTGGGTGATTTCAAATGTCGCTGTCATTTTCGTGTAAATTTTCAATTGTTCTCCGGATGTAGATTATCAATATTAAAATCTCAGTCCAAAATATTTACGGTTTTATTTATGTGTGTATTGTCCCGAAATACATCTACTTATTTTCTAATCCATATAGGTTATATCAATAATATGCAAAAAATTTAGAAATACTTTAAAATTTAGTACAAAAATGAACTTTAAGTAACAATTTCGAGTTATACAAAATTAGTTAAACTGGAAAAATTATTAAAATTTATAAAACCCACCTTCCTACAAATAAAAACTAAGAATAAATACATTTATTATTTCGCACTCAAATTCAGATATCGGTTTTCTCCTAAACCTCTGCGGAATACTATATACAAGTTCTGAACTCTTTATTAATGGTTTATTCATTGAAATGAAATTTGGGAGCTTCTATAAAGTAAGCGTAGACTCACTAGCCTCGATAGTTCCCCGAAATCTGATTAATGGAACTCTCATCTAAATTCAACTGGAAATACCACAAACCATTATCACAAAGACAGTTTATATTTTTTTAATTAATTAAAATAATAATTTATTATTTATAGTATCGCTATAATTATTTAAAACAAGGCTAAAAAACCTTGCAAATTAAGTGGGGAAGTACAAAAACGAAGCGCAAATGTTTGCATCTGTAAAGATGCTAGCGAGAAAGAAAAAATCGGAAAACCTAACAATTCATGATGAACTCGGAAGAACGATTTACAACAACCAGGAACGTACAGACACTATAGCCGACCACTTTGAAAAATATTTCAATTTCGAAAACGAAGAAACGCTTTACCCTTTCGATGGAGCGCCCAGAAAGCTATCTAAAGAAATCACCTTATCGGCAGTTAAAAAATCTGTGTCCAGACTAAACAACTCAAAAGCCCCAGGTCCAGATAATGTTAATGCAGAGGTCATGAAATATGCTCCTGAAGAGCTCCAAAAACTTATTGCTTACATTTTGAACAAAATTTTGAAGAACATGCCAAAATTAACATCGGAATCGGAAAGTTAATCCCCTTACACAAACCCGGGAAGGAAAAAGGAAAGCTAAACAGCTTAAGACCAATCATACTACTCAACTCACTTCGTAAAATTCTATCACTAATTGCTTTGGAGAGAATTAAAGGCCCACTACGTGAATTTATCGGACCCAGCCAAAGTGGGTTTGTCTCTGGAAGATCAACTTCCGATGCTGTTTGGAGCCACAAATGGATGTGTGCTTCATGTCAAAAATATAAAGAAGAGTACCACATAATGGGAATCGACCTATCTAAAGAATTCGACTCAATCGTAGAATTAAGATGATACAAATATTAACGCCACTACTCGACGAAGATTGCATCAGAATAATTCGTTACCTACTCTCCTCCACTCAACTATTTATCCAACTCGGAAAACAGAAATCCAGAGTATTTGAAACAAACAAGGGCACCCTCCAAGGAGACGCCTTATCCCCGGTCTTATTCATCGTATATCTGGAGGCGACCCTACGAAATGTTAGTAATAACATCCCCAGACATATTACAGAAGTCATCTTTGCAGATGACATAGATTTCACGGCAACAGACCGCCAACTAGAAGGTACTATGGACAAATTGGCCAACACTTTTGAAAAATCATTCCTAAAAATTAACACTGAGAAAACAGAATACACTATAGTGAGGCGATGTGACGAACGACACGAGGAAAAATGGAGGCATACAAAGAAACTTGGCACTTTCTTAGGAGATACAGAAGACATGATACGAAGAAAATCATTTGCAACTTTCGCGCTCTAAAGATTAAACAACATATGGTTGAAAGGCAAACAAATTTCTGCGTCTCTAAAAATCAAACTTTACAATATGTTCGTAAAACCAGTCCTACTGTACAACTCCTCCTCTTGGGCACTCACAGTGCAGGAAATGGAAAATCTCAATTCCTTCTACAGAATGCAGCTGAAATATATCCTAGGAATCTTTTGGCCAAAACGGATTTCAAACAAACACCTCTACTCCAGGTACAATGCACACCCGTTGGACGAAGAAATAAGAAGCAATAGATGGGGCTTATTCGGTCACATCCTAAGAATGGACAGGAAAACTCCTGCAAATGTCGCAATGGAACACCACTACGCCCCCCCACCCGGGAACAAACTTTCGAGGAAGACCACGAATCACTCTACCAACCCTCCTGCATCATTACCTAATTTTGATTGGAAAAAGACTTAAATCAGCAGACGATCTTGAGCACTTGAGAGAACTATCGAGGAACAGAGGGACCTGGAAGCGATTAACAAAACGCATTCAGGAGAGGGTGGCACAAGCGAGATACTAACGTTATTTTGCGGTGTGCTTATTAATAAATAATAATAATCATTTAATTCCGATAAGTGTATTACTCAATACATGGAAAAATTTTTCTTGGATAACATTTCACGTCCCTTGTTGGCACCTAAAGGCCTATGTTTGTATTGGTTCCTATAGACACACTGGAAAAAAAACTCAAGAAAGATATAAGAAAATAAAATAAGGATTGTAGGGTAACAAATCAGTTTATTATGAAAGCATAAGAGATAGAAGTTTCAATTGACTTTGTAGAGAAATCATCTTACTTAGGGCCATACAAAGAGGAAAAAATGTTTGTTTAGTTATGTTTAAATTAATGAACAATATATTTGTAGTCATGGAAATATAGTAAATGGGCGTTAAAAAAGCCAATAAAAATCCAAAAAAGAGCAAGTCTCGAGGAAAGGGGACCAAAGTGTCCAAACCCAAAAAGTTCAGTCCCGTTGCATATGCAAAGTTGTGGGAGACCAGACTGATATCAGCACAAGACTCTCGTTCACATTTCATGTTCTCATTTTGACTAAAAGTGGAATTATTTAGAAAGCTCAATTCAGAACTAATAAAAGAAAATGAAATATTGAAACAAAAGTTCGAGTCTTCCACTCAAGACCTTTCGGGTGTGGTAGGGTACTTTCAAGAACACCAAACAGAAAATAACATTCGTGTAGTTTTACATAATAAGCCAAGATCAAACAACTCGAACAGCAAATTGCAGAACTGACCGTCGCGCATCAACAAAAAACGGAAAAAATTGTTCAGAAATTCTTGTTTTAATTTTAACAGAAGGCGGAGGCCTATGAGGAGGTCGAATGTCTAAGGCGACGTGCAGACGTCTCTGAAAAAGAATTCGAACGGGTCCGCGACGAATTGAATTCTTTAAACGAATTTTATACAATGCGAGAAAAAATTGTGCTCGAAATGGAATCGGTAACCCAGTCATCTTAAATCTAGATCAAAGAGGGAGCCGAACGGACAGTGACTGAGCATCGTCTCGAAGTCAAACATTTAAAGCGGGACCACCAGAATGAATTAGTTTAATAAATAATAATTAAAAAAGTCAAAAATAAAGGAATACATGTTGAGGGAAATAGAAAAAATCAAGATGAGTGCTCTGGACGAGGCCTTGGAGTTATTCTTGCTTTTGAGTGTCTTTAGAAGTCTTCAGGAGGCTCAAGTCTCTGTATTCGAAGAGAATATTAAATTAAGTGACTTGGCTGTTCAAAATTCGAATAAGATCGTGGAATTACGTAATTGTGCTGAGAGTAGTGGACGGCAATTAATGGCTTTGAAAAGTCAGGGGCACGTCACCAATAAAGAGTTGAAAACCTCAATGCTGTCGAAAATCAAAGATACTGAACAAATAAAAATGGTTTCTTGGAAATTTACAAAAATTAGTTTAGTTGGAGTGCCGAATCCACGAGTTGGAAAAAGCCAATGAAAAACTAAAAAAAGAACACAGAACTGAAAACGAGCGTCTTTCCGGTCAGTGCAAAATTAAATGTGACATCCACGTCCAAAAATATGAAAAAGTCAAATTTATTTTGACAGAATTGCTAAAGGAAAACAAACAGGTTAAAATAACGTTTTTTTCTTTTAAGTTAAAAAAGCTTACAACCGACATGCTTCGCGCTCGAACTGACATTGAAACATTTTTTCTGGATGGTTTGAAATACGTTCGCCAAAACTCGTATTTTTTACTTAAATCAGAAGCACAACATAGAAGTAATATAGAAGACAGTTCGACTAACATTCGTCTTTCAAGACTCCCTCCAATAGAACCAAAGAAATGCATAATCGAAGAAAACCGTATAGTATTAAGAACGTATCAAATAATGCCAAATTCCTTCTTAGATCGAATACTTATAAAATTCAAGATTTAACTTGGGGGCAGAAAGAAGACATTTTGAGATATATGTTTGCTAAAATCAATGCAAAAAATCTAACAAATACTAATATCTAACTCATTAATAAACATCAGACTATTTGTAAATAATCGCTAAAATTTTCATTTGAGTCTTGTAGATTAATTGTAATTAACTTGCTAAAATGTCATATTTGTTCAGTTTTTGTACTTCCACTGATGTTAGTTTAATTATAGGCTATCTCGCAGAAAAAATCAATACGGAGAGAGTTCCTAAAAAGTCTTCAACCCTTCGTATTCAGTCGTCCGTAAAATTTCAGTGAGGAATAAGAGTGGAAAAAAATGTGCCCTGCTAGATTGTGTTAGTAATGTGATTGTGGAGAAAATTGTTAATGAGTGTTTTGGTCATCTCAATTTGTTAGGATTGTTCTACGGTGGAAAAATTGTAGTAAATAGGGATGAACCGGTCCAGAACTTGATTGCAAAAGAGGTATGTGTAAGGGACGTTAATGCTGATAGCTTTTGGATTATAAAGGGATGAAATTAGATCAGATCGACAAAACATTTTTGGTTAAAAAAGAATCACTTTAATCAACTTAAGGACAAAATTTTTTTAATTTAAATAACTACTGCAAAGTTATCTGCATAAACGTTAATGTTTGGTGAGTGTTACTTTAATTAGTAAGAAAGAAATGTGATGAATCCATACATCGAGTTATAAATATTAAAGTAAAGTGAGACTCCGAATTAGGGGAAATATCCCCAATTTTGAGGTTTTCCCCGAAAAAGAGGGTTTTCCTTGAATTTAGGTCTCTCTTGTTCGATGTCCTACCTTAGTAATATAAAAAATACAGATAACTACAATTTTTAGTTTTAATAAAAAATCAGTCTCTTTTAATCAAGTTTTTTGCTTTTTTCGCATCGAACTCAAAAATCTTCGCTTTGAATCTGAATAGATCAAGTACTTTTTCCGTTATTCGCTGCAGACCACTTCATCACTACTGTCATCATCCTAGAAACTCTATAAAATCGCATTTTCCAAAATATCCAGCAAAAATGTAAAGAGACGCGTAAATTAAAATTACGAATTTAATTGTATTTATTTCTAATTTCATTCACCAAAATTGCCCAAAAATTTCTATAATTTGTATCAATTTTGTATTTTACTTGACAGAATGTTGCCCAAAAACAAAATGCTTCAGTTTTAGGGTCTGCTCTAATCCACGGAAACTATATTTATTAGAATTGTATTTTAAACTGTAATTGATGCTAATTTGCCGGCAGCTTCCATGAAAGTCAAAAGGGCAGTTCGAGACTATTGCTAATTATCCTCAATGTTGTAATGCTCCAAATACCGTAGGTGAGCATACAGACCATACAGGAAACTGTCCAATTGTCGGTGTGAATAGAAAACTCTCGTTTATGTAGACCAAATGTAATTTAAATAACTTAAAAAATCGACCAAAGTTGAAATTACAAAGAATATAAATTAATAGAAGTTTCACATGACGGATGATTTTCTGTTATGCAAAATAATATGAAGTTTCTCTACATCTCTCTCTTTTAGGAATTCATTTACTGAAATTTTATCTTTAACAAGACTTACAGTTTTTTTTAATTTGAGTATGCAGTATCCTTTATTTCTTAGGCGACACTAATATATTTTATTTAAAAAATTAATAAATTATTTGTCTCTATAGAATTAATTCGATGAGTTTGAAAAACCAGCATAATATGGAGGAATCACGAGAAGACGACATTTGGAACTACTGCCTTTCCTCGACCTTTCCCTTACTATTTCAAAAATATGGAAATAATCTACCTTCCTCCTTAAAATCGATTTACTTTCCTGAATCTCGAACCAATGCTCAATGGATGGACGAGGAAAGTCAACTCGTCGGCATTTCCGGGTTAGCGGACATTTCCTCAATCCATAAGACTTTCAAAGGAAATCAACCTTTTCTATGTATATATCAAAATGACTGCACATGAGAAAAAACTCAGAAATGCTTTGATCTTTCAAGTTTCCACGATCATCACCAATGCCTACCCTGATTACAAAGTATAATGAATTATAATCAGTAAGGTGGAAGTGTATGGCAGTACAGCGACTGGCCTTGCTCTTCCGATGAGGTCACTTTTTAGAATCATGTTTAGTGATATCGATTTCAGCATATTTGGAAAGTGGGACAACCCGCCTCATGAAGACATTCTCCGTCTAATAAAAACATCAGGAATTGGCTCCAATGTAAAGAAAATACATCAAACTCATGTTTTATTATTAATATATGTAAGATTCCAATAATCTCTTTTGTCCACTCTAAGTCACAAATATCAATCGATATTTCTTTCAATGCTTGGAACGGTCTGGAAACGACTGCTTGGGTGAAGAAGTCAAAAAAAGAACACCCCAAAATGAAATATCTTGTTTATGTGATCAAATATTACCTCAATTACTTGGAATTAAACAGTACATATAGCGGGGGACTGTCCTCTTATGCTATATCTATACTTGTTGTTGCTTTGTTAAAAGTATTGAATTCTTTGAGCAAAGAATCGAGGTAGAGTGACTCCTCCAAAAGATTTTGAGCCAGAATATAACCTTGGAGAGTCCTTGATTGAATTTTTTTATTTTTATGGAATCGCTTTGAATTATAAAGAGCTCGGAATTTCGGCCGAACGAGGATTTTTCAGAATGTCTCCAGAAGACTGGAGCTATATCTATATCGAGGATCCGACTAATCAGAGTAACTAAATAGCCAATATTTTTCAGAAAATAACGTTGGATCGAAAGCATTCAGGGTTGAGAAAGTAATTGAATCATTTGCATCTGCCTCCATCTACCTTAGTCGGGCTGTGTTGAAAAACATATATCAACAAAATGGTTTTCTCAGGCACCTATTCTGCTTTGATAGTAAACGGACATTTCTTAATACTTAAAAGACATAATTTTTGCAAAATAATAAATTGACTTCACATTAACTCTTACTTTATTATTAAATAGGAAATTAAGATGATTTTCGGTTGATATTAGGAATTTCCTAATAATTCTCAGGCCTTATTTCGGAGTTTTTGTGCTTTGTAATTTGGAGAATCATTAGTTCAGTCATAAAAGAATAAGTTATTAGTGTATAGATTTTTACGTATTTAGTTAATTGTTGGATAGAAAAAAGCGTTTTGGAATTAACTTAATCGACCAGAAAACCGGATGGAATAGCTGTTTCCATGCACAGCGGCCAACAGGATTCTTTGCATTAGAAATGTAAATTCCCTTCGGATCCTTGAAGCGTAATGAACAGAGGTGGTTAAGTTTCTTAAGATAATTAACTAACTTTGTGCCAAAGACACAAAAAGTCTCAACAAAAATTGGCCAAAATCAAAAGCTGTCAAAGAAACGCTGATATTTCATAAATTTAGCCCTACTAGCACGAGACCCGGGCAGGGAGGCGGATTCGTTGATGGCAGCTTAGAAAAAGTATCAACGGACGTGGCAGTTCACATAATAAGTTGTTAAAAATATTTTGCCAGTATTGAAAAAGTTAACTGCTGCCTCGAGAGTGGTCATGTTAGACAGTGGAGCTACATGTTTTTTAAACCAATAAATTTTGTTTCTTGGTAAAGGAATTTAGATATTTGGCAAGTTAACAATATCTTTAGTAAAATTTAACCATCATTGATAACTTCTCAAATTATTCATCCAACAGAAGTCGGAAATGATTTAAAAATTTGCACCCAACACCGTCCCATGAAACAGATTTGATTTAATCTCATACATATTGAAGATATCATTTCCAAACCAAATCCAAAGAGCTTCCTCCAAATCTAAATGCTTCGCAGATTTAGTGCGCTTAGCTTTTGAGTTATAATAATCCATGTTTTCTAATTTTTCTCTGTGTCGTAATATTTCACAGTCCTTTTGACAGATAGTCTCTTTATTTTTGAAAAGTGATTTCCTTATGGGTTTATGTTTATTATTGTTATAATATTCAATTATTTCGTGTTTATGCTTAAAATTAAGAGATTCTTATACAGCTTTCACTCTGCAATTTAAGTGCTAATATCACATAGCATACAACAGGTTGAAAACAATAATAAATTAGTGTAATTCATATTACTTAAAAATAACAATTTAAAAATTTGAATGGAGTTATATCGGATAAGGCACATAATTTGGCGTGGCAATAACTGAGTGGCGGGGTTTGGCATTATAAAGAGAAATTCAAAGAAGAACCAAAAAATGACGTGGCAATAAGCGGGGTGGCATTATAGAGGGGTTTAAGTGTACTTGTAATTCTTAAATAATTCCTAATTTATTTGAAAAGTCCAGATAAAATTGATTTTTAATTGTTGCGTCTGCTTTCAGTCGATTCTCCTCCTCTCCGAGCCAGAGCTAGTGTCTTTGACGGGTACACTTATCCATTTTAAAGGGCAGGCCACTTTTGTGGTTGTTCTCGAGTCCGATTTATTCGCATGCTTTCCAATGTTCTTTTGATCACGATTGTTTGGACATATGATTGCGTAGATTCATGGACTTGTAGGGAGTTCTGGTAGTGCTTATAGAATTTGGATGTTATTCCATCCCACGTGAGAACCAACGGTACGACATTCATCTTTGCATTATGAATTAACCTCAATTCGCTTGCCAAAAGGTCGTATTTATGTAATTTCTCAACATCCACATGCTTTAAAGATTGTTGAGAAGTAATCCCAACTTCGATCAGCGTAATGATGCTCCGAACTTTGTCATAGACAAAAATGTCCGGTTTATTATTATTGACTTTAGTATCTTTCTTGATCGTCGTGTCCACCCGTATTTCGACCACCTCATTAGAGACAGTCGCCTTACAACCTCATTGCGGCTACGCAGATAATCGCTGTTCAACATTCTGCCACATCTTGTAGCAAAATGATCTACAGTCTTTTTGGCAGCGTTGCAATGGTTGCAACAACTACCACCGTTGTCAAAGAATAAGTTGCGGCCCTGAACCATGCACAGAATTCCCTCCGGAGTTGGAGAGTTGTTCCCATGAGATAAACACCAACGATTCTTTCAGACCCACGTCCAAATCATCATAGAAATTAAACAAAATCGAGTCAAGTGGCCTTTTTCGTATATGTTCAATTAAGTGCTTTCCTTGCAAATTCTTCGGAACGTTCAGTTTGAGACTTTTAGTGACCATATGAGTTTTCTTAGATCTGACGGCCTTCAGGATTCCCTTTCTCCTCAAACAATAGGAAGCCTTCATCTCAATGTCTTTGATGAATTCAAGAAGCATTCGGAACTTACTGTTTGCAAGGTAAGCAGGCCTTCGTGGCCTACTTGGGGAGAAGGGTTGTGAGATAAGGCAAATTCTTTAACATTGGACAGTCCTTGGGCCACTTCATCTACGTTCTCATTGGCTTTTCTTTTCAATTGATTCATAGGTAGGCCCTCAGGTAAAGTTTCACAGAGCTCAGTCGAAACGAACAATTCATAAAATCTTTTCAAATAATTCCTATAAAGAATAATTCATTTAATAGAAAGGTTAGATGCTAGTCTATAGTCCTTTAAAAAGTCTTTAAAAAATATTCATCTTGGAACAGTAAAAAATCATAAAAAGAATAACTTTAGGTTAGTAAAGGAAGATTTTAGTAGCTAGATTATAGGTTTAATCGAAATTGACTTCTAAATTAATAATATAAATATTGCAACTTTTCAAGGTTTTTAGATTTCATAAGTCGATAATTTTTTATTTTAAATGCCAGCACGAAGCAAATAAAGGTAATTGTAGTAAAAGAAAAAATTCCAATAAAGATTATATAATTCTTATTGAATTTCGGTTGGGTATCTGGAATGAATTAATTAAAAAATCAACATTTATTTTTATTAAGTTTAGTGTCTAAAAATTAAATATAGCTTACGATTTGAATTTGTAGCTCACAATGCCACAAGAGCTAATGGTGTTAAAGAAGATCTTGTTGGTGATGCTGCCAAAACTAACTTGCATTCTCTTTCTGCGATCATCGGAAATGTCAATGGTGTCTCTGAAGGCGAATGGGTGTCTCAGATTGCCCTTGCCGCGAAGCAAAGACTTGGAAGGATGCCAAGAGGTGGTTGGAACCTTGTCCTGGAGAAGTTCAATGAGAAGTACTCGGCAAAGTGCTCCAGTTTATGCCAACTAAAGAGCATGGCTAGACGGAATAACAATGTGCAAGGGAGATGCGACTCTTCCAGAGTGCAAGATGATGTGGACGTAGAAATTTCCAGTTTCAGAAATTGCCTAGAGGAACTCAAATTCCAAATTGGGAAAGTTCAGTCTATTCAGAGAGACTCTCGAAAGCCAACTCCAAAGGTGCAACGAAGGATGGTAAAAACTGATATCCTGGCTGGATTAAATTCTGCAATTTATCATATTACAAAAGATGATCCGCCCCAAGATATTAATCAAATTACCGATATTCTATATGCTGCACAGTGTGCTTATTTGGCCTTAACTACGAGAGCCAGACCACAGAGCACATGGTTGGAAAACACGGAAAGAAAAATCTCTAAATTAGCAGATGAAATTGACACAGTTCGTTCCTTCTCCAAACAAACCTTGCCTCAGGCAGAAAAGCAAAAGGCAATGGATGTTCTCTGCCGCTACGGATATAAGAAGTCTAAGAAGGGGGAGCTAACCAGAATTGAGACTCTATTGAATGATCTAATTAGAATCAAAAAGAAACAGATATCTATCCATTCCTCGAGGAAAAATTTCCGGAAAGACAATGCGTGTTTTGAATTAAACCGCAGAAGATTTTATCGAAACTTATCTTCGAGCAACGAAGCCACCCTGTATGGGTTTGGTGATGGTGAGTGCTTATCATTTTGGGAAGATGTCTGGAGCAAGAAAAATATGGGGCCCGTAGTTTATGATTTTGTGGGTGTGAGGTGTACTGGCGCTGAAACCATGCGACCTCAATTCACAAGAGGGTTAGGGTTAGGGTTAGGGTGTCAACAATGTCGACCCAAAATGTCGAAATCAGAGTTGACACTTCAATTATGACTGAAACAAAGGTTCAATTCAATAAACCTGATATCTTCGTTTATGACAAGAGGAAAAGAGAAATTCATTTAATCGAAGTGGGAGTTACCTCGCAAGACCGTTTAAAGCAAGTTGAAGTGGAGAAATTTCACAAATATGACCTGCTTGCAAACGAACTGTCGGTTCTCTATGAAGCAAAAGTGAAGATTATTCCAATTGTCTTGACATGGGATGGAGTTGTCTCAAAGTTCTTTAAAAGTCATATGGACAAATTATCCATTGAAGAAGGAACGAGGACATACATCCAGTCGGTTGTGCTGAAGAGGACTCTAGAGAGTATGCTTATTGAACACAGACATGGGATGAAGGTAGACAACGAGGAGTACGCCTCTGCCGCCAATCAACTTGCGGAGCTGGCATGTCGTGAGGACACTCAGTTGAACAATTACTTTGACGCAGAAATGGAAAATGATGAGAATTTTGTTGCAAACTCTTCTTCCAAGCGAAGAAGAGAAATCACTGACGATCTGGATTCTTAAATAATTTAAGATAGAATTTACATAATTAATTTTTATTAAACATTGGTTTTTTTTGCCGAGTACTTCTCATTGAACTTCTCCAGGACAAGGTTCCAACCACCTCTTGGCATCCTTCCAAGTCTTTGCTTCGCGGCAAGGGCAATCTGAGACACCCATTCGCCTTCAGAGACACCATTGACATTTCCGATGATCGCAGAAAGAGAATGCAAGTTAGTTTTGGCAGCATCACCAACAAGATCTTCTTTAACACCATTAGCTCTTGTGGCATTGTGAGGTCCCATAGGCGACGGTCCTGTCTTTTTTAAGTTCTTTTTATTTGCAGGAAGGCCCGTAGGTTTCGTTTTCCTTAACTGCTTGGAAACGTACATGCACACACCACAACAACTAAAATATCATAAGTTTTTCAATAATTGAAACTTTTCTAAATTAAAAAAATAATTTGAATTTGTCTTTAATGTATTCAAGTAAATAATAACTTTTTTTTTTTTCACATATTATATGTAATTAACAAATAGTTATAATAACTTAATAATAAAATGGTATGGTGTGTGTCTGTCTGTCTGTCTGTGTGTCTGTCTGTCTGTCTGTGTGTGCACACCAACTTCAAATTGGCAATACGATGTCCTCGACTTACATGATGAGGTCCTTAAAACCTTCCCCCCAAAAAAAATTAAAAAAAAATTTTCTGCATTTTGGTTAAAATGAACAACTACAATGTCCTCGACTTACATGATGAAGTCCTTAAAACCTTCCCCCCAAAAAAAATTAAAAAAAAATTTTCTGCATTTTGGTTAAAATGAACAACTACAATGTCCTCGACTTACATGATGAAGTCCTTAAAACCTTCCCCCCAAAAAAAATTAAAAAAAAATTTTCTGCATTTTGGTTAGAATGAACAACTACAATGTCCTCGACTTACATGATGAAGTCCTTAAAACCTTCCCCCCAAAAAAAATTAAAAAAAAATTTTCTGCATTTTGGTTAAAATGAACAACTACAATGTCCTCGACTTACATGATGAAGTCCTTAAAACCTTCCCCCCAAAAAAAATTAAAAAAAATTTTTCTGCATTTTTGTTAAAATGAACAACTACAATGTCCTCAACTTACATGATGAAGTCCTTAAAACCTTCTCCCCCAAAAAAAATTAAAAAAAAATTTTCTGCATTTTGGTTAAAATGAACAACTACAATGTCCTCGACTTACATGATGAAGTCCTTAAAACCTTTCCCCCAAAAAATTAAAAAATTATTTTCTGCATTTTGATTAAAATGAACAACGCGAATGTCCTCGACATTCATGATGAGGTCCATTAAAACCTTCAAGGCAAAAATCTCACGTATTAAGAATATCCTTGATGAAAACGACAGCGAGAATATTAACAATGATGAACTCCCAATTATTCGCGATAAAGAAATTCAATTCATCCTATGTTTTTCTCTTTAAAATTAAATGCATATATCATTATCGACCATAAATCAAAATTAAAGCTATTATCATATTTGACTTTGACAGAATGTGCAATCACAGATTGCACGACTTTGAATAGAGTGTGCAAGTAACAGATTTAGAAAAACCACTTTGATAGTTGAAACCACATTAGCACAATCATTAACACAATTTACCACCAATTGACGCACGACCTTGAATAGAGTGTGCAATTAACAGATTTTGAAAAACACTTTGATAGTTGAAACCACATTAGCACAACCATTAACACAATTTACCACCAATTGACAGCGCAATCAGAAGAATTTGCGTAAAAATATTAACTATTTACTTGAGTTTTTCGTAAAGATAGAATTTATTTTCGGTATGCCTCTTTTCCTAAACTTTTTTATTATTCAAAAATAATTTTTTAAATAGATAACCGAAGGAGGAAAAACGAAGCTGAAGAAAAAACGGTCAGCTTAATAAGGTAATTAATTAAATCTTTTTTGTGTGTCGCTTTCTTGCCTGCCGCATTTCCGCCTGCCGTATCTCCCCCTGCCCCATTTCCGCCAGTAAAAAATAAAAAAGAAAAAAAAGGAAATTACAAAGGAAAAATGAAAAAATTAAATATAAAAAAAATAACCACAAAAAATGAAAAAAAAGTTTGCAATGACAATAAACAAGGCCCAGGGACAGTCATTAAAGGTAGTTGGGTTATTTTAGAGAGTGAGTGCTTTTCACATGGACAGCTGTATGTGGGATGCTCGAGGGTAGGCAGAAGATAAAATTTATTCATATATGCCAAGGAAGGACGGACGACAAACATCGTTTATCAACAGGCGATAGAATAGGGTTACATTAAACCAGGTAGTTTTATACATTTACATAAACTTATAGTTGTTTGATGAAACAGGCCCTCCGCAGGAGCTAGGTCGCGGTGAGCGAAGCGAGCTGCCGAGCTAGTAAATAATAAAGAGAATATATTTACTTGTTTTGCTCTCTGTACTGGTGGCTAAAATATTAAAACATATTAATCACTTGTAGTTAGTGGTTTGACATTGAACTACTTTAAATCTTTCGAAAGAAAAAAAATCCAACAATATGTTCTGGAGATAGTCCAATTTTAGAAAATAGTTACCTTCGACTACTATTTTCATGAAAATTTCAGACGAAAAGTTAAAATGACACGAAAATTGACACAACAATTGACAAAGAAAATCTAAAAAATTTAAAAAAAATGACTAAGTTGACCTAAAAAACATAAAATTGAAATTTTTTTCAAATTAAATCAAATATATGCAGAGAAAGAGTGGCACGAGATGGTTGGGGGAAAGAAAGGGGAAATCCAAGAAACATTTTTTACGAAGTACAAAACTGAACTTAGAAACTCTAATTTTCCTTATTCATAATTATGTTCATTCAGGATCAGGTGTATGCATCGACTAATGGTCTTCGTAAATCGTCTGGATACTCTGATCACCAAAGAATTAATCACGTTGAAATGTTATTTTCATACATATTTTTTAGGTTTATGTCGGTTTATATGTCTAGTTGGACTATACTGTTGGCTAGTGTGCTTTGAGAGTACATGTTCGCACAGCATTACTTTTCTATTTTGCGCCAACCAAGCCTCAGCTGAATTCATAGCACTATTAAAATTCATAGCACTATTTGAAAACGAAGCTAATTTTTTTAATTTTCTGACTGAATAAGTATTCGAGAGCCTAAGGGACAGTTCACGGAGAATTGCCAGCTCGTCTTCCTCCGAAAAGATTCTCCTATATATTTATATCATAACATTAAATTCAAAAAATATTTTTAACTATACCATTTTCAAGTCAATTTGGCAATTAGAAACTTCTCTTGGAGTGAATTTGAGAACAGCTTATCATTGGATTGAAAATAAAGATAAAGAAAGACATCCAAGAGGAGGTAAAAGACATTCAAAAAAAATCAAATTAATATAAATGAATTAATCAGTTTGATTGAAGCTGATCCTCAGATCACTTTGAAAAAGAAAATACGAAATAATTATTTAATGTCTGTGTCTGTCACATTATTATTATAACACATTCCGTAGGAACATAAACAAAGTTATAATTCCACACGTGTCACAAGCAAAACAATCTTCTGGACCATCCTCGTCCATGCCCCTCTGTTGCGGGCGAGATCTCGCAAAGATTCTAGGTCGTCCCAGTTTTTGAAACTTTTGCCATGAAGTTTGAGATCCCTTTCCAGAACTGCCGGAAGAGTGGATCTAGGTCTTCCACGATATTTGTCTCCATGTTCGGAGAAATAATCGTCCATTGCCCGATTGGCCGGAGCTCTGGGGTCCATTCGCAAAATATGGTCAAATAATTTCCACCGGCCTCCAACAATTTCTTGGGACAACGGCGTAGCATCGTAATGTCTACATAGAGATAGATTGTTAATTTTTGATGGCCAGTGTATTCCGTGTAAGAGACGTAGTTGTTTACGGTGAAAAAAGTCTATAGTCTTCAGTTCAGTGTCCGAGATCCCCCATGTTGACGAGTTGTATAGTAGAACCGGCTTTACGAATGCATTATAAAGCCTTGATCTGAGGGCCCGATTTATCGGCCAAGCTTGGAGCCATTTTTTACGTATTCTGCTCAGAACCGCGGTAGCAAGCATCTTTCTACGAGAAATATTCTCACTATCTCCAAGTAGGGAGCCGAGTTTGTTGGCGTTCCTCCATGTTTCGCCAATTCTGGTGTCCATTCGTTTTATCACTTATCGGGGTTCTGGAAAGCTTTCTAGAGGTGGATGAAGTGAGAATGATACGATTACTACTTGCTAAGACAGAACTTTCTGTTCGTATTGGGTGTCTGTTACAACAGTAAAACATTGGCTTGATGGGGAATTAATTTCTCTCAAAACCTGTCGACCAATAGTTGCAAATGTAAATTCACCTGAAAATAAAGAAAAAAGAATACATTATTTGGATTACTTATTTAAAGCAAAATCTGCTGGAAGAACTTTAATTTAGATCGATGAATTCAATTTTAATTTATATTGTAAGAGAAAAGAAGGACGATCAAAAATAGGATCTCGTTCTTTTGTCACTACTCTAAATTCGAGAGACTCTAACTTACATTGTATAAGAGCAATGTCTGCTTCAACATTTTTTAATTTTCAATGCAAAAGAAGTTCTTACAGAGGAGAAGATTGTAAAAAATGGATGAAAGACTTAATTAATGAATGCAGGTCTTCAGTCGTACAAGATCCCACTTTTATAATTGACAATGCTCCTGTTCACAATCAATTAGAATCAGTTGTGGATCAAGAAGAAAATGTTGAACTTTTACGATTGGCCCCATATTCGTACTTATTAAACCCGATTGAATTACCCTGGAGTACTTTTAAAGCAGAAGTAAAAAAATGTTAAGAGAAAAGATGTCAAGAATTCTCAATTATAAAAAAACTCCGGATGGTATTCCAATTTCTGGGTATAGTGAATTGGAGCTTGTTTAAAGTGATTGATTAGAATTTAAAGTAGTTTTGTTTTATTGAATTTTTTAAAAAACAGATTTCAAAATATAATTTATTTTATTTATTTACTAGCTCAGCAGTTCGCTTCGCTCACTGCGAGCTAGCTCCTGCGGAGGCCCTGCTCGCTACGCTCGCAGTTTCCTTAAATAACTATAAGTTTAGCAGAAAATAATTTTTTTAATTTTTAGCTTGAAGGTTTTGGGGGACCACATCATGTGAGTCGAGGACTTCTTGTTGTTCATTTTAACAAAAACGCAGAAAATTGACTTGAAGGTTTTGGGGGACCTCATCATCGAGGATATTCTTTCTTATTAAAATTTTTTGACAGGAAGGTTCTTAGAGGATATCAACCTTTTATTGTGCCTCATTATCGAATAACTACAAAAGGGAAGGTTTTGACAATTTGATCTGGTTTGTAACAATTTGAATGTGGGTGTGCACAGACAGACAGACAGACAGACAGACACACAGACAGACAGACAGACACACACCATACCATTTTATTATTAAGATTTAACCGCCAAGACCACGATAAGAGTCAAACAAAAGTCACGTGATCCCGATGCACTCGACCAGGAACCTTATATAATCAATAATGTTTGATGGTGAGTTATAAAAAACTTATTATTTATAATTATTAATAAATGATAATTTATAAGCATAAACTATTTATTATATAAAAATCTACGACCGATATTTATTGTGCGTTGTGATTTATATAGTAAACATTATTTTTGATGAATCATCTAACTGATCAAGCACTATCTGGTAATTTTGTTACTTTATATATTAAAAAGAGTTAAGAGAAGCTTTCGATCTATTCGACATGGATGGAGATGGCACCATAGATATGGAAGAACTTCAAATTGTAATGAAAAACATTGGTCAAAGCCCAAGTGAGCTAGATCTACAAGAAATGATAAAGAATATTGATTTATCTGGTCAATAAAAACATAAGAGATTTTTAGGAAATGGAAAAATTAATTTTCAGGAATTTTTGAATTTAATGACTAAAAAGATCGATAATGTGGACGAAATGAAAGAGTTTAGGAATGAAATGAACGATTTTCATGCAATATTTAAAATTTTTGACACTGATGGAAACGGGCATATTAGTGCAGATGAGTTGAAAGCTGTCCTCATTAATTTGGGTGAAAATTTGTCGGATGATGATGTTGATGATATGATTCGAGAAGCAGATCTTGATGGTGACGGCCAGGTCAACTATGAGGGCATTCTATTAATGATTTATTTCAGAATTCGTGCATATGATGTTAAAAGAATAGTTCAACTTAAAAATAACATTGTTTTAATATATTACTTTGAATTTAATAATTTCATACTTTTTAACTATGTCAATTACTATCAAGCTCTTTTTGTACTCGAAATAACATTTCATTTTTAAAATTAAACGTAAAGAATTTTGTTTATAAAATTTCAAGACCAGTCACTGGTATTCAATATGCTAGAAAGAATGAACATCAACATGAAATTAAAATATCCATAAAAGCAATAAAACGTTGGTAATTATCATCTCACGAAGACAAATATACGGTCACGGTGGATTATGAAAATATAAAAAGCCTTTTTAGTTCACTCGGTAAAGCATCGGACTTTTTTACTGTATTTTCTCGACTATAACACACTGATTTTTGCTATATTATTAATTCCAATAGTGTTGTAATCAATAACTAAAATAAATTACAAATTTTCGATCGAAAAAAGCATTGTCAAACTCGCATTGACGTACGGACATTGTGCAATTTCGAACCTTGAATTCAAAATACACGCATATTAAAGATCGTCAAGCCTTACAAACGTCACAATCCTGAATTAATAAGCTGAAAAGTAGAATGGCGATGGAGACAAATGGTCAACACCAATATTTACCTGTAGCAGCATAAAAACATCATGAACTTACCGTCTCTATCTAAGATTTCTTTATTCGACTTTGAACAAACCAATCGTGAAATGAAGAAACAAAAGTAAGATTTATGATTTTCGTCAACGGGAAATTTTAGGTACGCACTATATTCGATTATTGCGTTTTTCTAGATGTTATTAGCCGAAAATTACCTTCGTGTTATTTCGATTGCACGTTAAAATTGAGAAAATACGGTAATCCGAGAGTCGTGGTTTGAGTTTCACACAAGGCTCTATGTTAAATATTTTTACTTTTTTAATTTAAAAATAACCATTCTGCATTGATCCTGACGTTTTGAAATCCAGATCTTTTTGCTAAACTTTCTGAGAGGCCTTGTTCGCTGAAAATAATACTTTTCATTTAAAACCTTTTTGCATTCAGGGAGTATAAAAGTTGCAATTTCATTAACGACCCGCTTCTTCTAAAAACGTGGGGACCTTTGACCTATCTTGTTAGCTTCTTTCTGAACACCTGTGTTTTGATCAATCAAAAGAATGTAAACAATTCAAAACATTCTACAACTCCTAGGGAGAGTAATCACGGACACTTTACTTTCTGAGAATATTAAACACCATACATCTCCTTTTTCCCTAGAGTCCGAACACGTTCTTACTTCGGCCATTGTTTCTTTAGACAGCGGTTCTCAACTTTTTAGACTGGGACTACTTTTGCACGATAAAATTTTATGGGGACTACCCTAAATAGAATAATTTTCGGCCTCGTCAGGGACAGGTTTAGTAACATGAACATTATAAAAATAACCAACAATTTAACCGTAATTTAATGAGATTTCTGATCTAGTTTGTTAAGAAGAATTTTATTTATGTCGGCCTTTATCGTTGACAAAGCTACTCGTATATCATCATGTTCCCGTAGTCATGTAATGTTAGTTATCGTACTATTATTAAAAGACTGAAGGCTCTACCAGGTGCAAAAGCTGTGTGGAACTAAGTTAAGAAGGTTTTAGTAAATTTTTTTCAAAAATTTTCAGACCCTCGGATTAAAAGTCCGATGCTCTACCGACTGAGCTAACAAGGCCTCTATATCTATTATAGAGATCAAATTGTAGATGTTTTAAAATCGTAGCAACAAATTAATTATGAGTACAGACAAAGATTATTGTAGATAATTAACTCATAAGTAGATAAGTTTTTGTAAGTGTCAACACGAACAAAATAAAAGTAATTGTAATTAAAAAACAAAATCAAGGTTACACAATTTCTTCATGCAAAAAAACCAGTTTAAATGGTCCCAAACTCTAATATACAATCCTTTGCTACATGCGCACCGAATTCTCATCGAACCTTGAGAATTCTCTGAAATCAGAAACCAAATTAATTCTTAACGCTAATTTGGATGTGAAGTCGGATGAAACTGACTAAAGGTAGGCCAAACGCCTTTTGCAGTTTGGAAGAATCGGACTCCGCATTCCCAAAAATTTTGCCCTGAAGTTAACTTATCCTTTTTTTGTTTTTCACAAAGTACCTAAAAATTCCGTTTTACACAAACAAATTAAGACAAATTAACTAGAACACAATCTGAGTCACCTTGGCTCAACCTGCAATGTAAGGTCTGCTTTTTCTCCACTACAAATCAACATAGCAGCCATCATTAAGCACATTTTTTAAGGACTATGCCGTGTCACGCACAGTTCAGGCCGTTAAACTCCTCTCGATTTTTAAACTATTAATTGATTTTAATCGGGAAAATCGTCATTCGGGCATTAGCAAGACAAATCCCTATGAGAATTCATTATTCCTCAATTCTACTTTAGATAATTTTTTTAATAAATTGATAATTAAGTTAATATTATTTAATTGATATTAATCTGACCGTTGTCCGCTAGAGGTTAATCTCCTCCTTTTAGAGAAGGAAGTAACCAACACCACTCCTTGATCCTCTGTCTCCAGGTTAGTTTCGACTCTTTTTCCCTCGTTCTCCATATTATCTTCATACGAATGACTTGCTTCAATTAAAAAGCTACTGGCTAAATTTATTTCCTCATCAGTGATTCTGATCCCATGCCTGTGCTCAACAATAATACTTTCTTCTTCAATACAACTGACTGTATATAAGGCTGAGTTGCGTCTTTGATAGCCAACTTTTCAATGTATTTCTTAAAAAACTTAGAAACAAGCCCATCCCACGTCAAAACCAGTGGAATTATTTTCACTTGAGCGTCGTAAAGAATGGAGAACTCCCCTGCCAATAAAACGTATTTATGGCATTTCTCGATCTGTTTCAGGCGGTTTTGGGAAGTGATTCCAACTCTACTTTGGATACAATAGCATTCTTTTAAATTATATCATGTCTTGAGGAATCCTCTCAATATTTAATTTATCGATATTCTGGTATTAGCACTAACATTGCAATGATATCTAAGAATGTCATTCAAGCGCATTTCCTTATAAAATGAATAATTTCTTTGTAAAATAATCTACCAAGATTAGAATTATTTGTTAAATTAATATTAAATTCTTTTGTTATGTCGGAGACTGTATGATTGTACTTTAAATTGAAAACAAAATTGATTAGCATAATCTCCTACGTTTCCTCGAACCATAACTAATACTTTCTTCATGATTTTCTACAAATATAAAACGTAATTTTTAACCAGATTCTTCTTCCCAACTATCCACAAGTTCTCTCATAATCCTAATACGGTTATCACTGACACTGGCAAGAACAGCCAAACGATTTGCTACTTGTTTGGCCACAATTCCTCGTTGATAAACCTCTACAGGATTTACTGACTCTTCATAAGAAGGAATTTGATCATAAGACTGTTTTTGAGTGTTTATTTTAACATTTTTTGTCTTTTTTGATTGCTTTTTCATTAATGGAGATGTGAAAGCGTTATTTTTATGATTATGCCCACGAATAAATTTGACTACTTTTAAAGACATACCATTGCTCTCTATGCGACAATAAATCTCAGATGGACATGAATTATTCCTAAGTTTTAATTTATTTTAGGTACTGAGAGTTGTTATGATCCTTGAATGCACAACAGAAGCGGACAGTGTAGTAAACAAGATTATTATTGTGGAGTACATAAGGACAATCGCTGATGGGACGAGTTTCTTTAATATCGTAGGTAGCATTTATTTCATTTTCGTAACTTTTAACAGCATTTAATAATTCATCGAATGAGTTGTAGATGGAATTGGTATCAATAAGTGACATACAACAAAATATCAAAAATGTAATCGAATTACATTTATTTTAAAAATTTTTTAAATAATTATATTTAGTAATTAAAAAATATACATCGAGTCTCAATAAAACTAGTTCAATATTTAATGGCTTTTTCAACGCATTTCGCTCGCGATATTGCGCGGAAACTGCCTGTCTATTCGCTCGTCCTCTCAATCCAAGAATTAACGTGGATCATTTTATTATTATTATTCTTACTGAAATATTCTAAATAAATTATTGTTTTTAAAAAAAAATATTTAATAAAATTTCATATACAATTTTTTCATTTACTAAACGCTTTTCATACGCTTTTTTAAAAATTAATTGAGAAAAATTCCGGGTATCGAATGGTTATAGTTTATTAAAAACGATCTCCAACAATAAGAAATGAAAACCTTAGCTAAATTTTTTGATTTGGTTTCTTTCTTGGACTTTTTAAGAAATTTGAATTAATTAAATTAAATTATGGATGGAGAATAAGTAATTTTACTTAAACACATAAATACCTTTCTACGTATTTTCAAATAGAATGTTAAATATCCAAATTGCACAATTTACGAATTTAATTATAGCAGTTACATTATTAGCTCGTATAAATATTTTTGAAATTATTATTTTTTTTAGTATTCAGTTATATTTGTATTATTGATTTTCGTATAAAGAGCAACGTTACAACAACAAAATTACCAGATTCCAAAACATTTATTGAAAATACTTCAAAGGGTATATTAGTTTGACAAACTTTTACTAAATAGTTTGTGTTGATAAAAGTAAAGATTGTAAACCATGGGCTGAGAGAGGCGAATGCCATATTACATTTTTTGTTAATAATAATTGTCAAAAATCATGTAATAGCTGCTACAAACCAAATTTTGAAATAAATGTTGAAAGTTATTTTTATAAATTAATTATATTAGTTTGTCAAGACTACGGCTCGGCTACTTATTGTTCATCAGTACAATGTGATTCGAACAAGTTAGATAAACACTTATTTTGCCGAAAAACATGCAATGCTTGCCAAAGTTTTATTTCTGGTTCAAACCTAGATTGTGAAAATGTTTTTGATTATTGTTCAACGATAGGAGCATGTACATACGAATTGAAACATACTTGTCGGAAAAAGTGTGGAATATGTTAATTTTTAAATTTAATTAGTGATATTACATTATTAACTGAATAAATTTACATTTTATTATAAATTACCTATCTTTAAGATGCAATTATCAATGTGAAAAAATGATTTGTAAATACTAATGACTTTTTTTAAAACAAAACAATTTAAAGTTTTTCAAGACACTCAATTACTAACTAAACTTAATAAAACTGTGTAAAATTATTTCTACAAATCACAGAGTATCTGAGAAGAATTATTAATATATAATTACCAAGAAAACGATCAAACTCGACCTTGTACAAAAAATGTAATTCGAAACTAATCTTTATGGACATTCTGAATTCTAGATGGCGAATTTTAGCCGCATATTAAGACTAGACAGACTCAATCCGCCGAATATCCACATATTAAGACTTTTGTCCGATTAGAAGGGCATTCCGTAAAAATCTCAGAGCCATTGTGCCTACCGAATTAAACTAAAACTTAGCAAAAAATAAACAAAAATTTAAAAATGGAGATGATCTCGATAAACTAAAAACATTAAAAATAACAGAAGGCATGGAAACGCGTTTGTGGAAGAATACTAACCGTGGCACAGGGAAAACTGAATTAGCTATGATTTCCGTTAATGCAAAAAACTAAAACAAAACATTGTGAAAATTTATGTTCTTATTAATAAAATTTATGGTTCAGATTGTGAGCAAAATGTTTTATCAAATTCCAAAAAATGTACGGAATGGCAATTAATATGTTTTTTCTGACAGAAAATAATTAAAAAATGGCTAAAATTAATTTTTAGTAAATTTTCTCAACAATATTTAATTTTATTTCATTAATAAAACTGTGAAATCTAGATTTAAAAAATAACTATTTATTTTAATAATTCTTTTAGTTGATTTTTAAAAATTTTCAAATCTCAAAGCCATCCATGTGAGAACAATCGAGACTAGTTGATTGTGTAGGTTTAACAATATCTGAAACATGTTTCATTATTTTTTATTTAAAATTAGAGTACAAAAATTTAAGTATTAATTAAATTAAAACCGCAATAATTAAAGTGCTTATAATAAAATAATCTTGCAAAATTTTGAATACATTTACTATAAATTGTTCAATCAATTTTATTTAGATTTTGCGGCTTTTTGCATTAAATAATGAAATCTCCGCATGATATCTAAAACAAGCATAAGTAGATTTTAATGACTGAGAAAAATTTTAAAAATAAAAAGAAATTATGTTGTAATAAAGTAATTTCAATAAATGAATATTTTTAGAATATTAATCATCACATTGATTGTAAAAGTCAGATTTTGGATCCGAAAAATAACGATCAAAATGTTCAAACGAGTATTAGAACTTATTCTTGTATTCTATGTCCATACAAGACAGTACACTATAGCAATATATACGTACATATGAGAATACATACTGGTACCATTAGTGGCCATAGATTAATTATATAGAAGAGAAGCCGTATTATTGTGGATGTTGTGGGCATCGTTCAAGTCAAGGAAGTACTCTTAAAGCACATATTCGATCTAAGCACAACGGAAATATTAAAAAATATTACAATCTTGATAATAATATTCGTGGAAAACTAAACGTTATAAATAGTTTGCAGAATGATGGGAACTATGTAAAACCATGATTTAAATTTTCAAGATTATGGCTCCGGTGATTGATGGGAAAATAATTCAAACTATATCAGATTTAGATGGACTATTAAATAATCAACTTAAATACAGATATGAAAACGTATTCAAAAATACCCCAAATCTCGAAAAAACCAATTTATTAAAAGAATTTCAGTTAAATTCTGCCCAGGAAATGTATTATTATACAAATTGGTACCAAAGTGTGTTTTGGTTGAAACAGTGTTTATTTGCTTTACGGACATTCCCGATGTATTGGAATTTATTTGATCGGCAATTATTGAATACAACAAATATTTTTCAATTCAATTTATGTAAATGCAAAGAGAACCGAGAGCTCATTAAAATACGTACGGTGATTAATAGAATGAATCAGCATTTATTAAAAAAAATTAATTCTATGAAAGAGATAACTATGTCTGATATTAAAGAGATTTATCGAATGTGTTCAGAAATTTGTAGCTAACTTTTATTTTGAATTAACTTTATTAACAAAAAAATATTTTTCCATTTTAAATTATAGTCAAAATTTCAAGGTTTAATATTGCTTATCTTGTAAGACTCGATACTTTTGTCAGGCTGAAATGCCCCTCGGTTTTTGGGAAACTGCATCTAGAAAGACTGTTTCTCCAATGTTCATCAGTAATTGCTATTTTTTATTAAAATACCTTAGTTTTTTATCCTAGACACATTGAAGGGTTTTGATCTCAGATTTTTAAAAATAATCAAAAAAAACTTTAATATAAATCAAAAATTTCCTAGAGAATCGAAAATTATTTATTTTCTATCTAAATATATCGGTCTCAAACTCCCTTCTAACCTACTTTTTAAGATTACAAACCAAATTTATTATACTCGGCTCCTCTATGGCAATAAAAGAAGCTTAATTACAAACGAATAGCTAAGAAGAATGAAATTCACTGTTGCATTATGTGAATCTGGCAGATTAATTTAGATTCAGATCCATTCGTATTTAATAGTATTATCATATTGTCGCAAATCTACGAATTTGAAACTTGGAATTTCACCGAGAAATGTGAATAAAGTTTAGAGACACCTGCACAATTTACCTCGCTCACAGAGTGGAACTACCTGTTTCTGTTTTGCATACCTAAATCAAAAGATACAACCCGTTAAGAATAAAGTCTTACACACCATTCGCAAATTCTGAAAATAGCTATTTTTTAGTAACAATCAATATGAATAGATAGATATTTTTTCGATAATGCTCTTCTGTATCTTAATTAGAAGTCGATTGATTAATTCTTCCTACTTCTTTCAAATAGTCCTAACTTGTATTGATTTTTTTATCGTAAGATTTTTCGTTTGTTTAAATTAAAATAAAAATACAAAACGGACAAAAGTATCTCGCAAAGATAATTTAAAATTTTTTATTCTCGATTTTGCAAAGTATCTCAATTTTGTAAACCTATGTTTCTTTCAACAAAATAAGCAAACTATCATAATCAAAAAGTAGATTCAAACAAAAATTTAATATTAATGCAACAATTTTACATAACTCTCAAATAAGTATAGATTGTACTTTTCAAAGTTCCTACATCACATTATACGACATCAAAATATCCTTCTGCTTGAATATCAAGTTATATTCATCATCAATATCTCGAAGAGTATCGACTACATTTAACATGAAGGGTCTTTCAAATATATCAGAATCCCACATTTTAGTAATTAATTTTAAGAGTTTTGCAGTTGTCTAAAAATTATCTAAATTTATAAATAAACAGTATCTTGGGTCCAATTCTCGTTTATAATTGGTCTATGACCTTCATTTACAACCACATGTGTCATAATTTCAACTGAAGGATTGTTTATGCCTAAATGACTGTAGGGAATAAGACAGTCATGATCTATATCTAATCAAATAATTGTAAATCAAAAAAACCGGTTATGCATGAGGTAATGATTGACCATAATAAGAGAGAAAAACTGTATAAATCCGAAAATAATGGATTATATGGACATGAAGATGAAAGAACTTCTGGTGCCATATAACGAGGCGTTCCCATTTGCTCAGGAATGGTAAGTAAATTTTGATCAAAAATAGCACTGGCCATTCCCAAGTCTGAGATGCAACATTCACCATTATCTTTTATTAATATATTGGCAGTTTTGATGTCTCTGTGGGCTATCGATGGCTTTCCTCTGACAGACGTAAAGTCCTCGTGCATATAACATAATCCTAAAGTATCAGCTCATGGATCATACCTGCGGCACAAGTATGCATGAAAATAAACATTTGATAAAAATCAATTTTATTTGATTTTAAAAACTGTTGCAAATTTCCTCGTGATTGATATTGACATGCAATAAAATAAAATAACTGCGATTGGTGGAATATCAAGTCTGAAGTTATAAAACTGAGAATATTTTGATGTCGCAGCCACCAGAATGTATAGGCTGTTCGTTCACTGAGCCACCATCGCTGCTGATGAGATTTAAATAATTTCATTGCAACATATTTTCCCTTGTGACTGGCCAGCCAGACATTGCAATGCAGTCCTTGTGCTAATTTGTAGTTAAATATTACTATAAAACCAATTTCTTCGATGAGTGATACTTCATTGCTGAATTTACTGGGTTTTAACTCAACATTTGAAATTCCACTAGAAATTGGACTTTTGGTGTTAAATTGTTTAGATAAACTTGTCTCTTTAGTAGAGACAGACTTTGTTTTATCAAATTGTTTATCAATATTGATTAAGTGTTTCGATTTCTGCAATTTAATTACTTTTTTCATGATTTTAAATTTTCGAATTAAAAAAATGATAAAAAATAAGAGAAAAATAACGACTGAAAGAAGTGGGATAACAATTTTTAATGAATCTGTTGATAAATCTGATTCTATTTTATTATATAAATAAACCTTTAACATAAAAGTTTGGAATTTTATTACAAAAATCGACGTCATCACAGCATTTGATATTACTTTGTGAAAATTCTCTGCAAACCAATTTACTGCTAATTTCACTAAGGCATCCTTGCTTTATTGAAACAATTTCTTTAATGATGTTATGTTCTAAATAACACTAAAGTAATAATTAGGTTTCATATACCTTCCCTGCAGTTTGACAAGTAGAAACGTTGGAATTAAAATTGCAGTCATTTAAAGGAGTGCAATGACATTTTAAAAATTTAGCTAGCATATTAAACCCACCAGCCTACATATAAATTAATTTATTAAATCTTATACGAGTAATTAATGATTATTTATAGCGAAAATAAATACTGCTATCCGATTTTATAAACAACCTTAGTTATTGATTAATATGATTAAATAAAAAAGTTTTTTTTTAAATATACAAAAATCCATCAAATCAGAGAAGCCCTAAAATATCAACTTTTCTGATCACGTCTTTCATCAAACGTTTCGACTCTTGTTCACAACAAAGTTTAAATTCCAATCCAAAATCAACAAAAAATAATTTGTTTAAAAATTATGATTTTAGAACACTCTTAACAATAAAATCAAGAGAATCTTTCAAATTTTTTCTAAATATAACCTTAATCTCAACAAACCCAGTGGAGGCACATCCAAGCTCAATACGACAATGCATATCAACCACATCATACTCAACCAATTTACTGAGAATTAAATGTTCAATTATATTTTCTGCATCAGAACAGTCCATAGACTCATTCATATTGCAAAATATAACAATCGGCTTAGGCTGCCTCCAACTTTCATCACAAATATTGGGATATACACGACTCACTACAATAAATAATAAAATAAACCAAATAATTCAACTGACTTTGTAATCATCTGAGAAGAAAGAGATAAATCAATAACATAAAAGAGTCCGTCAATGTCTTTGTAATACTAATTAGTAAATAAGTTACAAATACAAACATTTAGCCACAATTCACGGACACAAACATTCCCGCCTAAATCCAAAAGTCGTATTATGTTCTTGTATGAGTTGTTGATATTAGTCACTACGAATATTTATTTTTATTACCGTTGATTCCTGTTGTCGGGTGGTAGTTGAAAGACGAAGAATTTATGGGTGGTTTATGATCACATATCCTTTTTAAATTCGTGGAAAATAACTAGACAACATCATTATAGTGTTGATTACTGTTTTTCCAGATGATTCTAATCCAATTATCATTATAAACAGTTCATTTTTTCTATTTATTGCATCAAGTGCCCAAGAAAATAGACTAAGCATATTTTGAACACATCGCACTATAACTTCCTTTTAATTAAATAATTATTAATTATATTTATCACAAATTAAAATAATTATTAATATATCTAAAAACAAAAAAAATTAAAAAAGATATTTTTAACTTTAGAAAAATCTGTTTCCTTTCCTATATTTTTGTATTTGAATAATAAAAAATTATTAATTAACTTTATTTTATATTTATTATAAATTATTTATTAAAATAAATTGATAATATTTTTAGTTATGTCCAACCGGTCTTCTGTTGCTGCAGATTTTCAAGCCTTTGAAGCACGAATGGTTGAACAATTTGATCATTCTAGGCGTGTTGAATTGATTTCTCGTGGTATAGTAATATTGTATTTAAATTAGTACTTTTTATATCTTCATTATTTTTCATGTTGTTATTGATTTGTTATTTTCCATTTTATACACTCGAGCAAGTAAAAAAAATATATTTTTAATATAAAATTTCTAGAAAAACATATTGGAATGCGTCAAACTGTATTGGCATTATATTGTTTCATTTTTTGTTTGTTTTATTATATCTCGATCCACTTATCGACAGCTCTTTTATAGTTCTAGGTATATATTTACTATACTTGTTTCGCAGATTAATGGACCATTGTATAAAGATTTTATTTTGCTTTTCAATGTCATGTAATAATGTACGTTTTTTGTTATATTTATTTAGTATGGACGCATTATTTTGTATGATTTCCTCAAAAAATGATTTTTTTAATTTTCTTGCATAATCAGTTTTAAAAATAAATTATTATGATTTTGACATATATTTTGTTTAGTGGTGTAAGGATGGTTGGTTTTCTCAGTCTGGAAAAGTCATTTCCATGGACGCATCCACAGAATACCAAGTAATGACGCTCAAGAAAATGTGGATTTGTCTGTTCATGGCTGTCTTAATGCCTGTCAAATACAATGAAACTCAGCAGCTCTCGTCAACTTTGTTATCCTTAAAAGCTATTTGTGAGTCTATTGATTCGTCCAACCCAGGAGAGTGGATGTCATCTCTTTTGAACTATGTCAAAGATCGTCTCAAGCGAGTACCTAGGGGAGGGTGGCCACTTATGGCCAGCTATTTTAATTCTAAATTGGTAAGAAAAATCGATATTCGAATTGAAAAAACTTGCTACTACTTTCCGCGGAAATAATGAAATCACCAAAACTGGACATAATATGAATAGAAAATTACCTGATTTGACACTGTACAACAAATTTTGAAGAATTATTATTCAAATTGATCAAAATAAATCAATACCAATCGAAGAAAGGAAGCAAACAAGAAAGATTCAATCTCAGCATGTAAATCATGAAGTGATTGAAATGATTAATAAAGCCCTAATTGAATACACGTCGAATAACATTCCTGCAAGTATTGAGGATATTTCGTCTTTGATATACTCAGCACAATGTGTATATCAACAGATATCAAGTAAATTGACATTCAAGTCGAATTGGAAACAAAAAATCCAAAATAAAATTGAATCTTTGATGGAGAATGATCGGTTAATATCAAAGCATTTTATGTCCACCACTAAAGATGAGGAACGGGAAGGAAGAAAGCAGTACATTCTCTGCTCCTACAATTATAAGAAGTCTAAAAGGGGGAGTTTGAGAGAATATCGTCTACAATAAATGATCAAATCAAAATTCTAAACAAAAGTTATCAGTTTCAGATTCAAGAAGGCAATATGGAATAGATAATAGAACTTCGAGTTGAACAGAAGATCGTTCTACAGAAAGCTGAATCCCAATTCTGATAACAAAACAATTGCTGGTTTTGACTCGTCTGAGTGTCTCAAGTGTTGGGGTGGTGATTTGGAGAAAAGGGATAAAACTGATTTGGGCCTTGGAGTGAACAAAAGAGTAACTGGAGTGGAAGATAATGCACCTGACGTTAGCGACGAGTTTATATCAAACTTAATTGAGTACCTTCCTAATTGGAAGGCTCCGGGATGTGATGCTGTGTACAATTTCTTTATCAAAAAGCTGGACTCTCTTCACAAATTTCTTTTCCAAGAGATCAGAAATATTATTAATGGTGTCAGTCAACCACAAGGATGGTTTTACACTGGAATTACATTTTTAATCCCAAAGAAAGCAAACTCTGTTGATCCGAAGGACCTTAGACCAATTACATGCATGCCGTGCTTATATAAATTGGTCACAAAATGTGTGAACGAAAAAATCGCTGTATATGCTGATACTTACGATCTGATAACGGAGTTCCAGTTGGGATCTAAACGCATTGCCAAGGAGCAAAGGAATTAGCGCTTCTAAATAGACGCGTTAATGAAGTTTATGGAAACAAATTATTATGTGCATGGATCGACGTAAAGAAAGTTTTGACTCAGTGAGTCACGAATTTCTTTTTGAAGTTTTGGAAAACTCAGGACTACCTAAATGGATAACGAAATTTATGATGTCAATAATTCCTAACTGGAGAGTGTCGTTAAGATTAGGAAAAGAGCTGCTTGGGAACAGTTAATATTGATCGTGGTATACTCCAAGGTGACTCACTGTCACCACAGTTATTTGTATTGGTCTTGGATCCATTAAGCAGGATTTATCTTTAAAATATCCGAGTATGTCAATCAATACTGGTGAAGACAAGTCCTTAACCTTTTCTACCAATCATTTTCTATTCATCGATGATTTGAAGCTTTTGCTCAGAAGGAAGAAGAGACACTGGCACGCATGATGGAGGATGTGAACATTTACTTTAAACTGGCTGGTTTGGAGAAGAATTTGAGAAATCAGCGACAAATGTTATTTGTTGAGGAATGAAGCTACATTAATGGATGGACTAGATAGCTATCGCTATCTGGGGGTGCTAGAAGACAGATGCAGTAATGTTCTTAAAGAGGATGTACTCAAAAATATTAAAGAAGAAATGCAAAAGCGTATTGGAAGACTATCGGAAACTAAACTAAATGCAGTCAATCTATTTAGAGCAATTAATGAGCATGCTCTATCGCTGATTAACTATTATATCGGTCTACTCGATCTGGAACCATCTTCTTTCGAAGAAATGGACAAGTTTGTCAGAAAGCTGTTGGCTGATTTGAAAATTCACATGAAGCCAGCCTGTAAAGAAAGACTGTATCTGCCAAGAGATACACTTGGAAGGGGACTTGTATCAGTTGCCTTTAAGGCGGAAAAAATGCTGTTGGACTTCAAAACCAATTTGGAAAGGCGAAAGTTAATCTCCTTGAGAAAAGCAGCAATTTTGTGGGCCGAACAGAAAAGGAAAACCCATATGGCCACAATCACAGAATTCCTGCATTGTAAATATGGAACAACCACACTCGATGAGATTGCTAAATCACTACGTGACTTGCAGATAGAGTCACTGTTGCTTAGTATTAAAAAGAAAAGGTTGCATTCGAAGCTATTTGAGTCGCTTGAGAATAATACTTTTGATATCCCAACATCTTCAACATGGCTAAAGAAAGGGAATATATCTCCTAAATCTGAGGCAATGTTCTCTTTTCTTCAAGACAGAACGTCTTTTTCAGAAACTGATGAAAAATGCCCACATTGTAAATCCTCGCCTAAAACCGTGGACCATCTTGCGACGCGATGCAGTAGAATGCTAAATTCAGATTATACCAGAAGGCATAACGAGATTGTGAGGTGTGTTCACATGCACTTGTGTCGGAGATTTGGAATGAAGAAGTCCAAGAGACTGAAAAACCACTCCGTGCAGTGTATAATGTCGAATAGCTCTGCGAAATTCGGGTCGATACTACAATTCCAACTGAACTAAAAATACAATATAACAAGCCTGATATATTCCGTATGACAAGAAGGAAAATTGATATGGATCATTGAAGTGGGTGTTACCTCGATAGATAATTGAAATCGGTGGAAGTGGAAAAATGCATAAATACGACATTCTAGCCAGTGAATACAATTAATTCACAAGGCTAAGGTAAAGATTGTACCGATTGTCTCACGTGGGATGGGATAGTCTCTACATTCTTCAGAAAATATATGGACCTTCTTAAAATCAAAGAAAGTGTGCAAGCATACATCCAGACTGTTGGTTGAAAAAACAATGGAAAGCATGATAGTAGAACACAAATTTGGCTTCGAAAATATGTCTACCTCAGGTAACTCATTTGACGAAGGACGGAAATCGGTGAAGAGACGGCGAGATTCTGTAGTTTCCGCGATGAAGGAAACAACTCCGAAGTGGGAACAGATAGCGGGAAGAGGATTCCGAGAGTAAACTTGGCGGAGCAAACTAATATGGAAAAGGAAAGTTAATTAGTTAATTAATTAAATTTCAAAATGTGGACAATTTAAAAAAAAAAAAAAAAAAAATGATTTTGACATTATTTTGTTTGAATTTCAGAGCTCCTTTTTCGAAACATAAATTGTTTATAATCTCAGAAAAACTAAGTAAAAAAATTAACTTAACTCAATTAAGAGTGGATTATGTAGTCAAATGAGGCTGATTTCCAATAAAAGGAACAAATAAATATTTAAATAATTGTTTATCTAGGAAAAATCGATATGTGAAATCTTTTAACATATAGAATCATACACTATTACAGTGATTCCAATGATTTCACTATGTCTAAAACGTACTTGAAACGCTTGGAGGAGATAAAAATTACATCATTTAATGTTAGAGGGATCAGTAAGGAATGGAAAAGGAACTTGTTATGCTCGGATCTAGCGAAGTACGGTACGACCGTGGGATGTCTGCAGGAGACCAAAGTACAAACTGGATTGGATGAGTTACATGGGGACTACAGGCACTATGGACAGGGGTTTGCCGTGCACAGGAAGCTTACACGTGGGATATTTCGGTGCTGGAATGTTTCCGATAGAATCAGTTTCCTTCAATCGTTTCAAGTGCCGCACGTGTGGAAATATAACTATTATGTTTCTACGGCAGTTGCCGATAATAATTAAAATTGGTTTATTCAGTTCTTTTAGGTAAGATTTGAATCCGATTTAATGTATATTTCTATTTAAAAATCATACCAGTCCAATCACTTATAGTTATTGTTGTGAACTAGTTATTTAGTACCGGCTCGCAGGATTGAGAGAGAATTCCCGCATAAAACAGACAGCGAGATTCTCTGAATAAAAAATATAAATTCCCTGGGATCTCTGGACGACCAAATTTATTTAGATGAGCAAAAGTCTTTCTCCCGAAACCAAGGATGTCTCAACGGAAATGGCCCAAAAGCAAAAGCGTTTGCACAAATCATCGTACTTTGACAGTTTCGTAAATTCGGCCTTTTCAGCCGATAAATCGAATCGACAAGCAGTGGAATTCAAGGCTCCTTTGGCAAAAAGTCAGCACAGGTGACGTTCTAAACAAGCTGTTTCCCAGATTCAAAAGCAAATAGTGTACTGCCAACGGGACGTTTTACATCTTCAAGGTCAAGGCTCGTCGGTTCCAGAACTGAAAAAACCTAGTCTTTCCAGGGATTTGTGGATTAGTTTGCTGATTTTACTATGCCGAGGAAATCGGCCTGCATTCATTCTACAAGAAAGAGAATGGAGCACAAGGGCGTCCACCTAGCACTACAACGGCAGGGGTAAGGTCTGCAAACAAGAAGTCCAGGAGGAATACAGATATACAAACGAAGTAAATCCCTAGGACAGTATCCAAAAGCGGAGAAGGAAGAACATTAAGTCAGGAGCCTGAGTATGGCTGATAAGCGGTACGGAAACAGGCCAGTCTGTGTTGGTCGAGAAGCGGTTCCAAAAAAGCTGAAGATGACAAAAAATTTTGTCCCAATCCCGCTGAGAAATGACGTCGGAGAGAAGTTCAGTCCTGTGACCCTTTTCATTTAAATATTGTTTAATTCAGGTGTTCTCAACAGGGGACGATAATATATTTAATAAAAAGTCACAGTCCAGACATGAGCCACGCCGGACGTGAGTCACTTTTCAAAAATTTATAAAAATAAATAAATAATAACTAAATAGATATACCTTACTCCAATTATACCATATTAGTGTTTTTTATGTCTTTTTTGGATAAAAGTTCATATTATTCACCCACAAAAAACAAACATAACGCATTTTTCACCCGACATAGCGTTTTATCGATTAACTTAAATTTTTTTTATTTCGAAACAATTTTAAAATATTAAAAATTATTTTTTAATTTCCTTAGCCGAGTAAAATGTACTTTTTCAATAATTTCCCCCTCTTCATTTTCTAAATCTAATGTGCCTCCATCCTGTTTTATCACTTTGTATGCAGATGTATCTATCTGGTCATACAGAGGATATTTTCTACTTTGTCGTATTCATTTTCTTCTTATCGTAGAATAATTTCATAATTAAATAATAAATAAATAATTTCATTACCAGTAGTAGTTTAGTTTTCATATCCCACTTTCATAAAAATGTTAAATGGAATATGCTTCGTAGTGTCATGTTTAGAATTATTATATTCGTAGACAATTCTTTTAATAATTTCATGATATTCTCCAAACATTCCATTTGAAGCGGTTGTAAAAGAAATCCATCGTTTTATAGATTGGTTAAATCTTAAAATTAACAAAATAAATATACCTTTCTACCTGACCTTGTATCCATGGGGCACGTGGTCTTCCACATATGTACTTAGTGCCAAACTTTGTACAGATTTCTTCCATCATATTGTTTTTGAACTCCTTTCTATTATCTGTTTGCAAGATTAATGGAGCTCCAATTATCATAAAAATGTTTTTAATAATAGGCACTATTTCTGTGGCGCATTTGGTTCTCGCAAGTTCTATAACCCCATATTTTGAAAAAGAGTCAATTAAAACGAGAATCTGGATAAATCGTAATAAATACCCATTTAAAGCTGTTATTTATTTCTGAATATCTTTTTAACATCAATCTAATTAGCAATGTATCTATCTCTCGGGCCTCTTGCAATAATAGGAGTGATAACCGGCCTTGTAGCTAGCAATTTTTTGGACTGAAATCGAATAATTTAACTAAATACCTGACAATAAGCACATTTTTCAATTATTTTGCTAATCTCTTCCCGAGTTGCACCATATATCTTTCCCTTAAGCATAGAAAACATTTTATCTCTTCCAAAATGTACATAATTGTGCTCACACTAATCATAATTAAATAAATTGATACTTCTATATATTTTAGCTTTAACTCTTGTTCTTCTATGCAGAATAATCTGACTTTTTTATTCTTTTGGTATATGTAGGCTATATTTTCCTCAATAAGTATTCGATTAGCAATCCTACGTAATCTAAAACGTTCTCTTCTACTGATTCCGTCATCAAATATTCCAAATTGTTCTATAGTGTTTATCTTTAAATTTTATATTTAAAATAGAACGCTGTTTTTACATTCTTATTTGATATCTAAGATGTCTTCTCGCTCAAATAAGAAAAGTCGTCATTATCAAAACGAATATTTAAAATATGGGTTTATTCAAAGTACTGAAGATATAAAACAGCCATATTGTCTTATTTGTCAGTTTTCTTTCTCAAATAAAGCGATAAAGCCATCACGATTACAGGATCATTTAAAACGCAAGCACCCGGATAAAATGTCAAAGCCGATTGAATATTTTCAAACTTTAAAATACAATTTTGAAAATAAGAAAACGATCAAATCGCTATTCACAAAGCCAGTACATGATGGTTATTTAACATTTATTTATATGTAGTTGTGGGTGCGCCGGGTGGTGCAGTGCTTGAAGAATTTGGCAGTTTAGCGAAGCTCTGGGTTCGAATCTCACTGCTATCATTCCGGCTGAAGGTTCCATGCATTACATGCACCCAGGATTGACGAGTGACGCCGTCATCAGTGATTTCACTGCGGAACCGGATGTCTACATCAGCCACAGCACGAGAGAAAAATAGATGCGGGGGGACAGCTCGTTTGGATTCGTTCGTTTGGATTAGTTAGTTCCTAATAACATGTTCTCTCTTTCTATCTTGATCTTATGTGGCTGGCCAGTGCGAGATTTCACATTAAGTTGCGATCTTGCGGACGTGCCTCTATTATTATTATTATTGTGGGTGCGCAGATCGCTTCCTATAAAATTGTTGAAATTATTGCGAAAACTTCCATACTATCGCAGAAAATGTAATAATTCCATCACTGGAAGTAATAATATCGGATGTAATGCATCAAGATGCTTCTAAAATTATTAAAAACTGTTTTAATGGGGTTTGTGAGGTTATTTTCGAATTTTTAATAAAATTTAGGTCTTTCGATAATGAATGTGTATTAAATGAGGATTTATTGTTTGCCGAATCATTGGAAATTTTTGGAAACATTTCACAACTATCTGCGATAAGTAAATATTTCAGCCAAAACAATATTATGACATAATGACAATATTTGACGGACTTAGAAGTGGATATATCTCTAGATTCAAAGATTTGTTTGTTTTGAAATTTAAAGGATGGATGATTGATCCTTTTTCATGTGTGCCAGAAGATATAAACGAAACAATCCAAGAAGAGATAATTGAATTGAAATATAATGAAGAATATATTTACAGATGTCAACAGGATGGTATCTCTAAATTTTGGCAATCAAAAGATGTACAAATGAAATTTCCAAATTTATGGAAGGAAATCAGAAATTTACTATTGACATTTCCTACGACTTATTTAGTTGAAAATGGATATAGTTTTGTAAATCGTAACACACAATGTGAAAGAAATAGACTGGAAGTGTGTTATAGAGGGGATATACGCCTAAAGTTGAGCAGAATTAAACCCGACATTGAATATTTAGCGAGTAAACATCAATATCAAGGGTCTCACTAATAATTTGTAGTAAAAATTAAATTTTTACATTTTATTTATTGTTTTATATTTTGATTTTTTAGTTATATACAAAAAAAACAACCAATTAAGGTACAATGCACAAAAATTTTTAGATTGTATTTTAAAGGGGAAGATAAATTTTCAAAGGGGGCGATGAACAAAAAAAGGTTGAGAATGCCTGGTTTAATTTACTTACAAACAAAAAATAAAAAAGAATTTTTCTGCAGCTCAAAATTATTTAAATTTTTATTTCACAATAAAGGGTAAATATTTACAAAAAATTCAATAAAGTGAAATGATTTCCCCACTAAGAACAGAAAATCCAGATGAAATAGAATCATCGACTAATAGACGAATATATGAAAACGACCCATTCCCTTCTCCTTTCACAACTCTTCCAGGATTAACACATAAACATCCATCCACATCCTACAAAATATTCAGAAATAACAACCTTAATAAAATACCTCAATTCAGAACTTAGAAACATTAAATGTGGTTTATACTCAATCAAAGGACACGGAGTCCTCTCTCTATAAACCACGTGAGTTCCAGAACTCTGAACAGGGTAAACAGGGGATACACCATATGTTATTAAATGACCCAACAACCTCCCTATTCTATCACCAACACAACTAAATAAAAATAACAAACAACTCTAACTTTGAGACTTCTCCGGAACTGAGCGAAAAAAGAGAATCAACAGAAGATGCAGATATTGTAATCCCCCCAATCCTGACCACAGTAGGATTGGATACAAAATGCAGATTTTTATGTCCAGAATATTCAAAAGGCGGTTGAGGAAACACAGGCAAATGAAAAACATCTCTTTCAGAGGGAACTAACACAATATGCCTATCCGTTGACTCCAAAAACTCTCCCATAGTATTTATAAGCCCATGGAAGATCTCATCGTATGAACGATATAAAGAATGTACACTGATATCTACAAATGGACCAATCTACTAATAAATATTGAAATTATAACCAGAAAAATTACATCCACTCCCATTTCTAGTTGATCAATTCTCTTTAGTAGTACAGAAAGAGCTTTAAACTCATTTTCTGAACTAAAAGGTCCACAAGCTGTGACTATATTCAATCCATGTGGACTAAAATTCCCACTTAAACTGTTGAATGGAAGAGGAGGTGGCTAGAAATAAGATTTAATATATACTTCAAGTATTTTTTCAACATTGAACATCTTTCCTGTGATATTCTGACCGGAAAAAACCACATGCTAAAAAATTTGATTATTTAATTCACCTTTCCTTCAAAAATACTGTAATTATCCAAACAGTGAGAAAAATCAAGCAAGATTCTCAGTCCACACGAGGTTTCTAGTGATCCTTGAAGCTTTAAAGTGTGAATTGAAGGCTTTGGTGAGTCAGATATAATCATTCCACCCACAAATATATTTTCCTTTTATAATTAAAAACATTTCAAATTAATTTTTTAATAATGTGTTGCTTAATTTAATAACTAAAATTACCTGGGATGGAAGTGCTACATGGGATAGTGCTATGTTATAAAATTTACAAAAAAGGTTGTCAAAATAATTTATTCTTGTGTTTATAGCTTTAGAAATATCCAAATTCTTTTCAAACATTATTTTCTTTGGTTTTATAATTAGTTCTGGTATGATTTCAATATGTGATCTATTCGGGACCACATCAGTGTAAAATATTTTAGCGCCACTGTATTTAAAAATTATTGAAGGTTGACCACTAGTTAAATCTTCATTTAAAAAAGATCTCGAATTATCAATCTAAAAACAATTAAATATCAAAAAATACAGAACTGTCGATATTTCCGTAATCCGACAAAACTGACTTGTCAATTGTGCATGACTGTGACTGAAAATAGTATAAAACATAATATAAATACACTCATTCTTCTGTCCACTGTGCTGAGAACGGTTTCATATTCTTTCCGCTTAGATTTAAAAGTTCTCTAAAAGTAAGGACCAGCTCTAAACCCCTGAAAGACTAGATTGGAAAATATGGAGTGTTTTATTGGTTATTTCATTATTGTCGGTTTGGTTAGAGCAGCAATAAGCCATCCACTCTGCTGCCAGCATTCTTGCATCAATACTGAAGGAAATGCTCATTTCTATTACTTATATAGTTAGTATATATTATACATTTCTGATATATAACTGGGTCATCAATAGTTATAAGATAATACGAAAACTCTTCTCTTAATTCCTCAATAGTGGGGATATTTACCATTTTTATGCTTCACAACGTTCTATAAAGTGCCGGGAAGTATTTGAAAATATTAAATAAATTATAATATTATTATAAACTGAATAAGTATAATCAAGGGAATATAGGGGCCTCCTACTCGGAACCTACTCCTGCGGATTGATTCATTAATGGAAAGGGTTATCGGCGACCCGTCTGAGCACTGGTATTTAACAGAACGAATATCCATAGCCTAGTTAGAGGCAATACTCTCGCTATCTGCCAATGACCAGTTTTCTTTAGTCAATAAAATTATCTAATGGAAAAAAAATGTAAAAAAATTTTACATGAAAATTGAGTTTGATATTGTCATTAGGAAATTTAAAGAATGGTTCTGAAATGATAAAATATTTTAAAAGGGTTAGTCTCAACTTTTCTGATGTTTGATGTGTATTTTTTACTTGATAAAAAATTGTGAAGACATTAGAATTTCAGCAAAAAACTTGCCTAGAAAATAATTTTAAGCTGTTTTTAAATGTTAAAATTTTATATACCAAATTGAATTGTGTTTACTTCTAATAAAATAATTGTAATTTACTAGAAGTTAACAAGGCCATCCATCCGAAGTGAACTCCGCTAACATTATTGACGTTGCGTTGCCTCTCACAATAGCAACGGAGATCAACTGGAGAAGCCACCGGGTCTCACGTGTGTCGTGGCTTAAGTACGGCGAGTACGGCGGGGTATCTTGCAGACTGCAGGGCTTGCTTGACAATTTCGTTGATCGCCTTGTGTCTTGGAAATCGTCCTGCACTTCTTCGACAGGAAAGGACATGGTGTTCATAACAAACGACAGTGGCCCCACACCGGCATTTGTGAGTTCGGCAAATCTCCAGTCCAAGTCGGGTGCTGATGCCAATGCGGACAGTATCGTCGTCAAGGTGGGTTCCGACACTATCAACGGGGAGTGCATTGATCCAAGCTCCACTCGATTCGCATCTTCTAGTCACTGGACAGGCACGTCTGTGTTGGTTTGATTGGTTCAGAAGCCTCTCATACTTATTCTCGCAGATGGTCCTGTAACGGTATTTCTGCTTAGGCATCATCCCCTTCGAATGCTCCATCTCTGTGATTTCAGATGATTCAGTTTGGAGTTGGAGAATCATCCTGATCAGCAGTTGGCTGGAGTCCAAAGAGGATAGATATGCGGGCAAGCCAGATCCTTTGGAGAAGGGATTCCCAGTCCGCCTAGGTTAACGGGTAGGGTCGCTTGGTCCCACCCTTGGTCGTCGAATTTCACATTCGTAATGCGTTCAATTGGTTCTCATCGCAGCATTTTGTAGGTTTGTCGCAATGAAAACTTTATTATTTACTAATTTTCGTAATTCCTTCAATTTTATCGATCGATTATTCTCATTTTGTTCAATTATCAAATTCATATCATCCGTAAGTTTAATTGTAGCATCCTTTCTACCTCTACGTTTACAAAGATACGGATTTCCACTTTTTACAATGGCTATAGCTGTTGTCCTCTTGACACCAAGATCGCGAGCAAGCTGTATATAATCCCCGCCCTCTTCATATTTATTCATAAATGCTCTTCCTGTAGTTTCTGATACTCTTGAATTTTTTCTTGACATAAAATTCGTACAGGAACGGCGAATCATAAAATATAAAATACTAGCTCGGCAGCTCGCTTCGCTCACCGCGACCTAGCTCTGCGAGGAGGGCCTGTTTCATCAAACAACTATAAGTTTATGTAGATGTATAAAACTACCTGGTTTATGTAACCCTATTCTATCGCCTGTTGATAAACGATGTTTGTCGTCCGTCCTTCCTTGGCATATATGAATAAATTTTCTCTTCTGCCTACCCTCGAGCATCCCACATACAGCTGTCCATGTGAAAAGCACTCACTCTCTAAAAATAACCCAACTACCTTAATGACTGTCCCTGGGCCTTGTTTATTGTCATTGCAAACTTTTTTTTCATTTTTTGTGGTTTATTTTTTTTTATATTTAATTTTTTCATTTTTCCTTTGTAATTTCCTTTTTTTTCTTTTTTATTTTTTACTGGCGGAAATGGGGCAGGGGGAGATACGGCAGGCGGAAATGCGGCAGGCAAGAAGCGACACACAAAAAAGATTTAATTAATTACCTTATTAAGCTGACCGTTTTTTCTTCAGCTTTTTTTCCTCCTTCGGTTATCTATTTAAAAAATTATTTTTGAATAATAAAAAAGTTTAGGAAAAGAGGCATACCGAAAATAAATTCTATCTTTACGAAAAACTCAAGTAAATAGTTAATATTTTTACGCAAATTCTTCTGATTGCGCTGTCAATTGGTGGTAAATTGTGTTAATGGTTGTGCTAATGTGGTTTCAACTATCAAAGTGTTTTTCAAAATCTGTAATTGCACACTCTATTCAAGGTCGTGCGTCAATTGGTGGTAAATTGTGTTAATGATTGTGCTAATGTGGTTTCAACTATCAAAGTGTTTTTCAAAAATGTTAATTGCACACTCTATTCAAGGTCGTGCGTCAATGGTGGTAAATTGTGGTAATGATTGTGCTAATGTGGTTTCAACTATCAAAGTGGTTTTTCTAAATCTGTTACTTGCACACTCTATTCAAAGTCGTGCAATCTGTGATGCACATTCTGTCAAAGTCAAATATGATAATAGCTTTAATTTTGATTCATGGTCGATAATGATATATGCATTTAATTTTAAAGAGAAAAACATAGGATGAATTGAATTTCTTTATCGCGAATAATGGGAGTTCATCATTGTTAATATTCTCGCTGTCGTTTTCATCAAGGATATTCTTAATACGTGAGATTTTTGCCTTGAAGGTTTTAATGGACCTCATCATGAATGTCGAGGACATTCGCGTTGTTCATTTTAATCAAAATGCAGAAAATAATTTTTTGATTTTTTGGGGGAAAGGTTTTAAGGACTTCATCATGTAAGTCGAGGACATTGTAGTTGTTCATTTTAACCAAAATGCAGAAAATTTTTTTTTAATTTTTTTGGGGGGGAAGGTTTTAAGAGATTCATCATGTAAGTCGAGGACATTGTAGTTGTTCATTTTAACCAAAATGCAGAAAATTTTTTTTTAATTTTTTTGGGGGGGAAGGTTTTAAGGACTTCATCATGTAAGTCGAGGACATTGTAGTTGTTCATTTTAACCAAAATGCAGAAAATTTTTTTTTAATTTTTTTGGGGGGGAAGGTTTTAAGGACTTCATCATGTAAGTCGAGGACATTGTAGTTGTTCATTCTAACCAAAATGCAGAAAATTTTTTTTTAATTTTTTTGGGGGGAAGGTTTTAAGGACTTCATCATGTAAGTCGAGGACATTGTAGTTGTTCATTTTAACAAAATGCAGAAAATTTTTTTTTAATTTTTTTGGGGGGGAAGGTTTTAAGGACCTCATCATGTAAGTCGAGGACATCGTATTGCCAATTTGAAGTTGGTGTGCACACACAGACAGACAGACACACAGACAGACAGACAGACAGACACCACACCATACCATTTTATTATATAAAAATGAAAAAAAAATAACAAAAAAAAATAAATAACAAATCGGCAAAAGTTAAAAATTGTCGTAAGTTATAGCGTCCGGGCCAGTTCTAAGTGTCCGGAGTGATAAATCGGATTTATCACTCCAAATCATTATGATTTTGGGAATAAATTTTATTTGTGTCGCCTAATTTTGGTTAAATAACGTCCTATACGGGGATACGGATGAAATTATTGGTAAAATGTACCCGCATGTTTTTCTGGTAGGCAAAAAAATTGAAATTTTATTTTTGTTGAATTAGATAGGAAATGGGTCGAATTGGGGATGAAAATGTCTATATTTTAAAGTTCGCGTTAGAGAATAAAACATCACAAAGCATCTATAATGCAATTGAGAGTTTATTCCAGACTGTCGGTCCTCCAATTTATTTTCATTCGGACAATGGAAAGGAATTCCGCAACAAAGAAGTTTCAAAACTTTTTGATGATTGGAAAATAACTCCGATATATGGAAGACCAAGGCACCCACAATCTCAAGGACAAATAGAAAGATATAACCAAACTCTCAAACGTTGGTGGGGGAAGACTTTGTTCGCAACAGAATATATAAGGTGGAGAGAAATTCTACAGAAGGTGGTGTATAATACAACATAACTTGTCATCGCGGAACTAAAAAGTCACCATTTTGGTTAGTCTCTTTTTATTTACCCAGTCTATTTTACGGAATAACGGGTTTTAATATTTTGCCATGTGGAGGCGAAGAAGAAGAGATTAACTCAGAATCGGAAGAAACGGAATTATCCTTAGAAGTAAAAACTCATAATTAAAAGTATAAAAGAAAAGTTACAGAAGACGCAAATAAAAATTTTCGAAAAAAAGATATCACAATTGGAGATAATGTTACAATTAAAATTGATTTCGATAAAAATATAAAAACAAGAAAATATCCACTCACTAGTTTTTTTAGCAAGGAACATTTCTAGTACGTTGTTCTCGTTTTATTCTGGGAGACCTTTGGTCTGGGATTCCACTTGTGTGGATACCTTCTCAAAGTCTTCATCAACGAATCGGCCTCTCTTGCTGGGTCTCGTGCTAATAAGGCTGAGCTTTCGAAGTGCCGGAAATATCAGTCTTTGATGGATGACTTTTGGTTTTGGCCAATCGTTGTCGAGACTTCCGGCGTCTTTGGCTCCGGGACCCTCACTTCCCTAAAGAAATTGGGACACTCTTTGTTCTTCGCGTGTCCAAGGACCCTAGGGAATTTACTTTCCTCATTCAGAGGATCCTGCTGGCTGTCATGCGTGGCAACAGCTGTTCCCTCCGTCTCGCTGGGAGAATTCATTAGTTTGTTGACTTTACTTAGTAGTTTGACCCTAATTTAATAATTTCATTTCTAGTAGTGGAAGAAGTTTCTCTGCATTCCGTTCTCGTTGAGAATTGCACATCTGGTGAAAGGAAGACAATTCCAAAGTCAATGATTAAAAAAATTAACTTTTAAAAAATTACATTTTCATTTTATATTCAATCAATTTGTAATGTTTTTTAAAAATTGTTTCATAATATAAGTGAACTTTTGCTTTGTTTTATTCGACATAGGAGACGTTGCTTCTATACTGGAAGAAGGTCATCTCGTCTAAACCCTTTTCGTCACATAAATAAGGACCGGAAGAGTTTGCACAGAATCATATGTAGCGGTTAAATACAGACTCTGTTGAAAACTGAATTTATATTATACGAGACGTGTTTGGGACAATGTTTGTAAATTTTATTATCTATTTTTATGTTTAGTTTCGGTTTTTGATTTAGTCAATCATATCTATATTTTATAGTCTTTTTAGCAATCAACAAATAGTTATAAACTAAAGGATTTGAATGAATTAATTGAGGTTAATTGTGAAAAAAAATTCGCATAGAGTAATCTTACATTTTTATGTTCGTTACTATGACGCTCAGTCACCTGATTGATGAAAATTTCTTTGTTTAATTTCCGCGTTCTTGTTAACTGAGTTACTTTTTTCAAATTTTAATAATTTAAAAAATTATTGAATTAACAAAATGTAATCATTAAGATTTTCATATTCAGATCTTAAACAAAGAATTTAGATGATTTGGAGTGATAAATCCGATTTATCACTCCGGACACTTAGAACGGGCCTAGACATTATAACTTACGACAAAAATTAATATAAAATGTCAAAATTGATGCAAAAGTGTCAAAATTGAATGTCGTATTGTCAAATTTGAATATCGCATTGTCGAAATTGATTCAAAAAGTGTCAAAATTGATATAAGAATTTCAAACTTGAATTGAAAATTGTATAGATTTGATACGAATGTAATTTTAGAGGCAAAAATAGCACATGATCCATTCTTTTATTTAAAAAAAGGTAAATCCACATTAACCTTTTTGAAAGAATATTTTAGTCTTTGAACACTCTCCAGCAGTCCTGAAAATAAAATTTATAAATTCTGAACAAAATTTAGAATTTATAGTTATGCGAATTATGTTTTCTATATTAGAATCTGAAATCTTTTTATTCGTTTTTACATAAGAGAGCTTACACCCGTCGATCCCCAGACTGACTCACTGCTTTAGTTAGACGATATATTAATCCTTAAATTTCAAAAGACCCACACTGTTATCTGAATGCAGCTTTACCGTCAATCTGAAGAAAATCAAACAGCGATATTGGACTAAGCAACTAACCTTTGCTTTAAACAAGTATGCTCTCCTCAGTTTTTTTAAAACGTCGTAAATCTGCTTCCTTTTATTGGATTCCACAACGAAGCTCTATCCAGTACATCTCAATTGATGAAAACTATTTACTTAATGTCTCGATGGAAGAAGGCCATTGCAGCCCTTAATTTCCTAAAAAGTCTGTATTTTGATCGGAAAATTTTTACATTTCTAGAACTTATATTTGGCCAGAAGACAAGTATTTCTTTAAGTAATACCAAAATACACCGATTATTTATAAAACTAATTGATAAACTTACTTAAATTTAATACGTAAAAGATAATTTAAATTCATGAAATTAGGAACAAAAATTGAAAAACAAAAAACCCAAATAATTTAGAATATACTGCTAGCATGTGAAGCAATAGACGGCCATAGATCAGCACATTCTTTAGCAACAGGTCCATTTATGCTTGTTCCTATGTATGTCTGAATTCATAAACAAACCCTTCATTTCATGTTTGTCATTGACAATAACTCCCGCATTATCTTCGAAGAAAATAGTGGAGCCATCCTTTCTACGAATATGTTGACGCTGTCTAACAAGAATAGCCTTCAATACTGAAAATACAGTCGAAATACTCACAAATAACCTTTCTTTCTAAGTTCCGGTTTTCCTTTCTTGACAGAACAAATAAAAACATCCCCAACGGTGGCTGCAGGAAGTCTACTTAGAGTTCCCTTATATCCTTTTACAGAGATAAGGAATAAATTTTTTGCTCCTATTATATGATTAATTATTCATTTACCAGTATTGTCTGCACAATTGACAACTCCATATGTTGGAACACCAAGTGTTGTTCGAAACTTTCCACCAACTGAACCAGCCTTACCTATAATAAATATTAATTATCGTTTATATATCATAAAATAGAATTAACACCAACCAGACATTAAATATGATAAACGTGATTAATATTTAATAATGATTAAATAGTTTAACTTAAACAATTAAATTCCAAATATTTTTAGTTACATTTTATTTAGAACCTTTTTCCAAAATGTAAATACTATGGTTAGCAAATTTTTTTAAGTGGACGTTCAAGGCCTTGTAAATCATGTCCGAATAAACTCTGTTTCTAAACTGTTACCAAACGTTGTCCCTCAAGAATCATCAACTCTTTTCAGCCTTTACATGAGCGACATTTCTATTCCCAATCACCAGGCAGACATCTTACTCTCCTATGATATCAGCATAGGATCACGGGACCAAAATTTGACCACTCTATTCACGACTAACAAAAAATATCCAAGTCTAAAATCAATTTCGTTTGAATGGAACGAGAATTCTGCTAAAAAAACGCAGGAAATACTCGGTGTGACCTTTAACATCCAATTCTCATTCTCTAAGCATATTGAGAGTCTTACAACTAAAGTATCGAGAAGATTGAACTTTTTAAAAGTTTTTCTTGGGTCATTCACAAAAATACAAAAACCCTGGTTTGACTCTATATACAAACAATATGTCGAGCCCTCTATTGGTTATGCATGTAGTGCCTCAGGATAATATCTAATCTTAACAAATCTGCTAAAAATCTCTAACCTACAGCGGAATCTCCAGTTTTACTGAACGGCTTATAAAGACAGTTTCTTTCGAAACCCTTGTGTGGAAGTCGGGGTCTGTTTTCCATGTTAAAACATGCTGGCAACAGCCCAGACCCTTGGATCCTCGTCCAATCAGAAGATCGTCGGATCCCTGGCTGAACACGGAGAGAAGATGCGTAGATTGATTGGGAATGTCGGGATCATCTAATACAATTTATGAAGGAAAAATGGAATCAATTTCATTAGGATATTGTTTTATTCAGCCATTATTATTAAAATTTTATAGTTATTTTTAAAAAAAATTTTGTTCAGATAAGTTGACTCGACAAAATATTAGTAAAAATGTTTATTTGTCTTTTTTCCAATTTTAATTTTATGAATGAAATTATTCAAATTCATAAAATTATTTCCAAGGAATAATAAGAATGAAATGGTACTGGGATAACGAAAATGAAACAATTGAATTCCATCGGTTACAAAATATAAATAATAAAATAGAGATAAACCTCAACGCCGCAAAAAAATAAGCGTAGGAGAATTACAAAGAAGACGCGCTCTTGATAGGCACGAGATATAATTTACCATTTAAACAGGCTCATATCACAACGAGAAACGATTAGCAGAGCTGAATCAGATAAGAAAACATCAGAATCAGTAGTAACTTTGTCTATGATCGAGGGTTTTTAATTAAACGAAAAATGATGTTTTCAGACTTGGCAGTGAGGATGTTGGCGAACGTTGTCACTATCAGCAACGACTTGATTGTTTTGATCGAGTATGATATTAACTTGATTATTTAGATCGGACTTTTGTGGAATATTTTTAAGAGCATGTTTATATTATTTTAACTGTTTTTTTCGTAAATTACAATGGGAAGCGTCTCTTGACCCATCATTTATGTATAAATAAAAATAACTTAAATTAATGACTTTATTAGTGATATCAGTGCCAAGAAGAAGGAAGAGGTTATTAAAATAACAGAATTGCTGAATATCGCCGAAAAAATTGTTGGCCATGCATATTTGCCAATCGTTCTTGGACGAGGCTTCGAGTCTTTCCATCACATGCGATGTGGATGGTTGTATTACGCATAAATAATAAATTAGGACCAATTATTCGACTACCAAGAAAGATCAAAAACTTTTTAATGTTCAATTTAATTTTTATTTTAAAAGAATCTTCACAGTTATATTTGCTATGCAATTTGGGTTTCTAACAGGCGTGTAGGGTTTGAAATAATTCAACGTGAAATTGAAAGGTAAATAACAGCAATAATTTTTTTAGATTGTTAAGCACTGATACGTTCAATCCTTATTCGATTGAACGGATCGCTTTAAAAAGTAATAATTTTTAAATTTAAAATAATTTAGACAAAACCAGCAATTTGAGTGAAGATGCTCAAAAAATGCTCACTAAATCTGCTAAAACAGTGACCAATCATATTCCGTATAATTGTTTTAATCATATTTAGGAAAAACTCGAATCTTTTAAATGCAGTACGGTAAGATAGTTATAATATTTTATTTAATAGTACAAATTCTCCTGCTCTTTCTTATGCACTTTATACTCAGTTTCCAGGTTATCATTTTAATTTCATAAATTTTAGACATTGATGATAACAAAAACAATGAAGAAAACAGCATTTATGATATGATATTTAGCCGATATAAAGTGGATCTCAAAAATATTTCGTAATGTTGACAAATATTTATTTTATTGGCATGGAATAATTGGAATGCCTCTGTGTCTTTTTGATAGAATGACTCTTACTGAAAAAGGAATTGACAATAACGTTCAAAACACGTATTTAAAATGCTTTCATTTATTAACAAATTTAGACAAAAAGAACTTGAAATTTAAAACTGTTGCAGATAAAAATTTAATATAAACTAAATCAATTTCACTGTTAATAAAAAAACTTTTAATATTAGGGAACTCAAAAGTAAGATAACTACATTAATAAGAATAGTTTTAAAAAATAAAATTCAACTCGAGGTCGAAAAATATATTCAAATAAAAAAATAATTAATAACCAACAACTCCAAGTTTAGAGTTTGTTTTTGGATCGGCAGTAATTTTTTGTATTTTAACTATCAACGAGTCAATCAATGTTTGCACTTCACGAAGTTCTCGAATATTAAGAAGTCGCAAAATAAAAAGACATCGAGCAACAAGGTGGTCTCCCATTTCTAACTGGTTTTAAAATTAACAATACTGCAATAAGGCGATTTATTAATCATTTCTTCGATATCAAGAATGTTTAGATTACTTGAATCAGTAGATTTGAGACTATGAGACTTTAAACGATTCTTAATAGAGATTCGGACAGACTTGAGTAAATCCAACCTACAGACACCATCGTCGTCAATAATCATCATCAATTTAGCAATAGAAGCCAATTTTTGATTAAAGACAGAACTACTAACTACAAAATAGAAAAATTAAAAATACAATCCATTTTGATTTCCAGGTTTTTTCTACGTTTGCAGCCTAAATAATGATTCCACATTTTAAACTTTCTGCAGTGAATTCTAAATGAACGGCAAAGTTGAGAAGCCTATCAAGATTGATGTTAATATCCGAATCCACTAAAAGACCAACTTTAGTCATATACTTAAGAATAATAGGATATAAGTAAGATTACATAAATGACATTCTCTTTATTATTTTCGCTGTATTTTAGCTTTTGACATTCTTTTTTTGATAGAGCGTTTATTATTGTTTCGTCAAGCCAAACAAGAAGTAGAGTTATATCATTATCTTCAAATATAGTTTTGAATTATACACCAGAATTAATTTTAAAGTTAGTTCGATTTGGATAGTCAATTACTTTTAATTTTCTAGCAATGTTCATCCCACAACAAAATAACTACACTACAGAATTTAAAAGAAAAATTTAATTATTAAATGATTTTTGCTAAATAATAAAAAAAACATAAAATCATTCTTTTTTTCATTGTTATTGATGTTTGTAGCTACTAAATTATTTATTTCATTAGCGAGTTACTTTTTTAATTTATAAGTTATAAAATTTTTTCTTTGAAAACCCCGTGCTTTTTGTAAAAGCAACTTAATATTCTGCAAATCTCTTACGGAAATTATTTCCGATTACTTAATCGCAAAGATGTCACTTTGGTATCATGGGGTGAGCGTCCTTGATAACCCCTTGTCAATAATTTGATAATTTAAATTTTCTTGACTTGGTAGCCAGGATTTCAGTCTTTAATATAATCTGGCACTCAATGTCTCTCTCGAAATCCAGTTGCTTTACCTCATTTTTATTTGATACCGTTGTAAAAATAATCTGTGATATAGGCCACTGATTGACATCCATCGTCACTAATCTTTATTATTTCTTGACCACGACTGTCAAATTTTCAGTCGACCGACTGATTCTGTAGTTTATGAAGGCGTTCAAAATATCCTTATCGTTACATTTTCATCTTAAAATATAGTTTTAAATTATCTAATAGTCAACCAATATAAGAAAGAATTTATAAAAATCGTTCGTTCTAAATGCAACAAGACAAATCTCGGAGAAGAGATAGAAATTAACTAAAAAGACCAAATTAAGAATATATAGCACATTTGTTGTCCCAGGTCTGATAAATAATGTGTGCCAAGCTGAAGCTGAACAACCTAAACAAATTCCATCATAACCAGTTAAGAAGAATTCGAAATATAAACTCCCGAGAACAATAAAAAACTCGGCTTGAAACAGCTGTCAGTAAATATTTTTAACTCAAGATTGGGACATTTTTTCACATTATACGCATGGTTATGCCCACTCCGTCGGACAATTTTGTTTCCCAAAATGCTTTATTTTTCTACAAATTTTAGTTTGTTCAATTTGAATTAAAAGTTGATATATACGTTGGTCGTCAAAAGCCGGAAAACATAATGAATAATTAATTGTAACAGCGCTACCGCAAAGACAAAGGCACTTAACTCGCGCCAGCCAGACAATTTTTTAAAATTAAGAGAGAACGAGAAATTCAATTATTTTTTATCATTCAGAGGTAGAAAATCCATTAGTTACTCTTATTGTTTCTTTTTATTACTGTGGAGCTAAATAAAACAAGAAAGCTCAACATCCCATTTGGAGATTCATTCCACGGAGATTCCATATGTGGTGAGATGTTTATGACGGTGTCACTCGTCAAAACCCGAACGGAGTTTCCGGCACACGCAACCTCTGGGAATCGAACTCGAAAAATAATTAACAAAAAAAAATTAACATTAAAAAATAATTAATTTAAATAATACAAATTACTCCGGGACATATTTTTTATTCCAGAAGAAAGATCACACTGGAAATGTAATTAACTTTATTACACTCGCCAAACCGTCTATAAGCAGTACATAAAACCTACAATTAGCTACGCCTGCGCAGCGTGGAGAAATACGATCAGCTACACAAATCGGGAAAAAATTTCAAAAATTAAATCAAGAATTTGCAAAACTCTAGAAGAACGAAACGAATAACTAAATGTTTCTACTTATGAGGAGATCTTGCGAAGAAACGGGAGGACGACATACACAATGACACACCTGCCGCGCCCCTATAGAAAATGTGCGGGAACAAGGGAAGAACGTCAGGGAAAATTGAGGACTCTTCATAGAGGAGCTGGGATCAGCTAATTAGTTATTTTGGGTTTATAGACGGTGGTCTTGGTTGAATAATAATGATAATAATATATAAAGAAAAATCATGTATTTAGATTCTTTTAAAGGTAGAAGCTTTTAAAATCGAAGTTGCGTTCCCTGGTTGTATTTGTGGATTTTTTTCCTATTGAGATAATCATTTTTCTTGTTGATTAATTCAATTTAAGCAAATTTTTTAAACTAATTTTTCATTTGAATTTTATTTAATTAAAAAATGTTTTAATTTTAATACGGTTGCTAAAGGAATTAATTTTCTTTTGAATAGTGTCTCACAAATCATTTTAAATGGAGAAAGGATCTTGCAATGTTTTAAATGTATATTTTAATTTTATAGTTATCAAATAAGTTAAAATCACTTGAATTTGAATATTCAACAAAAATGGAATCCCTATGTGCTCAAATGAGTAAGCTGGAATCTACGAAAATGGGTATATTATTGATATAGATATTTAGATATTTCTTCTGATATTAGTTTTTTGAAATATTATCAGCAACCATTAAAAAGTTTTTATATTCACAGCTACTAAAATTTTAGACATGCACAACTATGATGGTCGGACTTTATTTCATCATGAAATGTTCGGAGCGCGTGAAGACGTAAGTAGCTTACGTAGAAGAATGTTGGATGACGAGAAATTACACAAAAAACTGATTAAATCTATTAAATTACAACTTGAGGAAGATGGAAATAACGACCAAAAACAATTCTTTAGAAATAAAAATATTCAGTATTTTCCAGCCGGAGGAAGTAACTCAATTGTTGGAGAAATCATGTAAATAAACCATTTTTATTAATAATTAGAGCTTTGAGAAATTCATATTTGCAAAACGGAAATTCTGATCCATCAATTTTGAGTCAATTCAGTCAAATGGAGGCTGAGGCGATACTGTTAGAAAAAGAACAAAATCACTATAACGAATATAAGGATAGACAAGTGCGTCATCCTCAACGTTATAATCATTTTTTTATTCCAATAGCATCTTTCAATGATCCAGAAATAGAAATGATTAGAGACAAGATTAAACAGATTGAAATGGAAAATCAGTTCATGCTTAGTTCATATTCTCAACGGGGATTTAACAATTTTTCTTGTATATAATATTTGAATTATTTAATAGGTCATCAACATTGCTTCCCTCCAGAAAATCATGTCACAGCCGATATCTTATATAACCAGCATAAACACGATGAAACAGCTAAAAATAAAACCAAAAAATAGTCTTTAATATATTTCTAAATTTATATGACTAAAATATACTATTGCATGTCGATTATATCGAAAGGTCAATTATTTTAAGTAATAGTCAGTCGAATTATTTTTCGTAGTTTTTGCCATTTTTTACTGCCCGAGAACATTAAGGATTTTAAAATTAGAGCGTGACAGGGAAGAATCAAAAACAGGGACGAAAAAAATAACAACACTAGATTTTGACATCATTAGATCGTTCCTACACTTAATTGTGTTGATATTGGAAAGCTGAGAGACAAGTGTCACTAAAATCCCACGAAGATGAAAATGAAATTGAATCATTGTCTTTAATTCTGCCCATATAAAAAATTAACAAAAGAAAATGCATTATGAAAATTTTATATATTATCTAAAAATTTTGATAAGCAAGTATTTATTAGTTAAATAATCTTTTCCATCTGGTCGTTCCTTCCTCTATTTGCAAAATGATAAAAGTAGACAAGCCCCCCTCTTTCCTTTCGAGGTGCTGACAGGCACTGGCGATGTTGTGGTCACACTTATTCGGTGATAAATTTTTTTTTATTTTTTTGTTCAGTTCAGACTCCTTTCCCACGGTTAAACTTTGTTCTTGTAAAAAACAACCATGCTCTCAAAGGTTTTCTTTATAGTTAATAATTATAGTCAGGGGTTTTCTTTATAGTATGTATGCATGTTAAGCGAACGTTATTGGAAGAATTGTTGAGTTAAAAGTTCATTCCATGTTAATACAATGGGCACTATCTCACTTTTTCATAATAAATTAATTCCACTTTTTAGGATAAAAGGTCATATTTTTTTATTTTTCGAATCTCCAATTGGTGTAAATTTTGGGAAAATGTTATCCCAACTTCAACCAGAAAAATTTGATTTCTTGTCGAAAACGAATAAATTGGGTTTGTTATGTTTCAGGACGATGTCAGTCTATAAATGGAAAAATTGCTTTAAATACTAATATAAAAAATTTTGTAAATTCAGCTAATATTAAGAAAATATTTACATATTTTTTTTTGATTTTTCAAAACTAAAACTAACTAAATTGTAATAAATCTTTCTTTACCTCTTTGTTTTTTAAAGTCGTTAAAATGTGGTTACTGTCGAAATTGGTTATCATTTCATCAATTGGATTTTTAACTCCAAAAATTCGTATTATATCAGAAAATATTAATCAAGATGCAATGTATGTTAATTTATTAAATGCTAAAATTTATAGAGAACGATTTGATCTAATCGATAGAAATAAAAACGGGAAAATTTCAAAGAAAGAATATTTTGAATTTACACATAAATTTATGTATAATGAAACTTATAAAGAAATTGAATCTATATTTTCTCAAAACAATCTTACTGAGATGAATTTAAATCAGATACATACAATATTTAATAAACCTGTACCTGAAGATATATTCAATGATTTTGATCAAGATAATAATGGTCTTCTTTCTGCCAAAGAAGTCGTTACACTGTTGAACTATAATGTCGATATAGAATTTAAAATTCAGAGATCTGTGGTAAATTTAATTGTTTTTAAAGTTTTTTAATTTTTAGAAAAAATTTATGGAGGAATATGATATTAATAAAGATGGAAAAATAGATTTAGAAGAGTCATACAGAAGCAATTTTTAAACTAAAAATTTAGAAAATAAATATATAAATTTCTATTTTTATGACGAAAATGGAGATAATATTTTAACACAAGAAGAACTTCGACCTTTCATAATCTCGAATTATCTTTATAACGGTAAGTTCAAAGAAGCGTTCGATCAAATAGATACAGATAGGGTTATTCTGCAATAAATATATTGATTTAGAATAACTACATTGATATAAACGAATATTCAAACTTTTTTATGATTAACAAAAATGAAAAATTCAATTATAGAGATAAATATGCAGAAAATTCCGATAAAATAGATATAACTGAATTATAACTTTTCTAATTAATAAAAAAACTAAGGTACATATGTAGTAGTTGGCGGCCACTTTTTAGCGAATTTTAAAAAAACTATATTTTTTTTAGTTAAAAAAAATATATAATTAAAAATAATACAATATAAAAATAATAAAATCCCACGCTACTTTAATTTAAATGAGAAGTGAGGTCAATCTATTCAATCTACCCACAAATATGTCAGAAGCTATCAATTTCATGCAATCCAGAGGAATCATCCCAAAAAATATAGTTTTTTTAAAATTCGCTAAAAAGTGGCCGCCAACTACTACATATGTACCAAAACTAAATTAAATAAAGTCTCGCAAATGATGTACTTTGATATAATTATTATTAAAGATATTTTGAGACATCATTTTTTTTAAAAAATAGAGAAAAAACTTTTAATTCTGTTTCGTCAGTATTTACTAAAAACAAATTTTGAATTAGAATATTATTTTGTGACATGGGCCACATGATACGTATGGGATGCGCGTTACACTGACCTTCAATTAATGTTAACCTGTCAATTTATCGATAAACTTCAAACACTCTTATTTTTGAATTATCAATTACAAAAATAATTAATTTAATTAAGTTTTTTAATCCTGTCCATCCCGACTATAGACTTTTCCCCATTTGAATCTTTAATCTATTAAATAAATAAATTTAAAACTACCTCTACGCGATTATTCGACAAAATATTTATTATTTCAGCTGGTGGATAGTACTGTGATTCGAATTTATCCAGTCGCAACGATGGATTAGTCCCAAAATCTTTTTTAATTCGAATCTAGTTATTAATTTTTTATTTCTTACTTTATCACCGACATTATAATCATACTTACTATTATGAACATTCATTTTCCTGTTCATAGCTTTGTAATAATTAGAAGTTTCACCAATGGGTTTCCTTATAAATTTAAATTTTTTTGGATCCGGATAGGAACATTCTGACTCGGAATTATCTACGTATATATTTTAAATTGGATTACGCAAATTTTCTACGCTCTCTGGAGTTGAACAATCAAATGAATCTTCCATTTGCTCTGAAATAACACAATCATTTGAATCATCTAAAACATAATTATATATAACCACCAATTATTGGATTTATTCCCTTAATTCCCCTATATTTTTCAAAGGGGCTCTCATTAGAAAATGAATGTACAGAGATGTTATAACTGTACACACATTTTTCTAATTCCACTATCCACTTTTTCTCGCTGTTATCAAGCATTTTTGATAACTTTCTTGTTAAAGTTTGGTTGAATCTCTCTACAATCCCCTGTGTCCGTGGATTGTTAGGTCTTCCGTGAATTTTGTTGATTTTAAAATCAAAACAAATTTTCTTTATTTCCTGATTCTTAAACTCAGACCCATTATCTGACTGAAGAATTTGACATGGGCCGTTTAAATAAAATAATGACTTTAAATTTTCCGATACTTCTTTGCCCGACTTATTATAAAGAGGCCTGGCGAAGGCAAATCTATAAAGATTGTTTTAACTAACAAACCTGCTATAGACATCAATGACCGTTAAAATCCATTTAAAATCATGATTAACAGTTGAAAATCTTTTTAAGTCTATAAGATCTATCTGAAACCGTTCATTAGGACAAGAAGCAAAAACATGGTGATTTATATCTCCAATCTACAATATAAAATGCCTATACTTTTAAAGGACGTGAAAATTTACAGACTTGACAATTTCGAATTACTTTTCTGATTATGTCATTCTTTACAGTAAAATAGCTTTGTCGACACTGATATTCAATTTTATTCACTCCTCCGTGAGAATACTCGTGCAATGTTTTTGCAACAAGCTCCATTTCAGATTCATTATCCAGAGTAATTACTAACTTGGGATCAGCGGATTTAAGATACAATCTGAAACTTATTGCGCATTCAAAATACCTTTCATTTATGATAGTATGTCGCGAGCGCAGCGCGCGACCGAGCGCTAGACGCAACTTTGACACCTAACAAGCCTATCATCAACAAATATATTTATTAAATTATTTAAAATTTTAACATGATTTAAAAGTAAAATTGAAATAACTTAAGTTTTCCATTGAATCCCATAAAATAATTTATAAGTAGACCTTAATAGAAAAAGTAAAATCAATGAATACTGAACGCTAATTTGGTTTAGGTTGTGAGGGGGGTAATAATTTGACAGATCTCATTGCTATTTTTTCGTTTTAATCTCTAAAATTAGGTCTTCTAATCAAAAATGAACTGTGCAGACAGGCTTGCTCCTTCAGAAGATTCTTGTTTTGACATTTTTATAAATTATGAAGCATTTAGATTTTTTCTCATTATTCTAAAATATCAATTATAAATTTTAAAATATTATTTTTATTTATGAAATCGGTTTTAAAGCTCATTCTGCTTTGGCATCGATTTTAATTTTTGTTATCGAATATATTTAATCCCAAATACAAGCCTGGGTATTTGTCAATTTATAGATTTTTTGATTGATCGGATCTAGAAATTGAGTGGTCGCTCGCTGCGCTCGGTCGCTCGCTGCGCTCGCGACATAGTAAAATTCTTTATTTTATTTGCAAGCCTATATTTTTTGTGCCTCGAAAAATTTTCGGGAAATTTACCAGCCAACGCATCCTTTAAAATCTCATATTCGATAATGTCTTTTACAAAACCCTTGTAAGAACTCATCACAAAAGAGAAAACAAGAAAAAACACGCTAGAAATGTAGGTTTGTCAAGTTAAAAAATTAAAATTTTAATAATTGTAACATTAATAAATTAAAGATTATTTAACATGTTTGAAATCGATTCATTTAATATATTTTTTTTCACTATAAAAATTAAATTTCGGCTAATCAAAGAATTCTAATTTGACAGTTTCAATGTCAAAAAATGTAACGCGCTGCCCATGCGTAACGCGCTGCCCATGTCACATATTTGTCTTATTTACTCACTAGCTCGGCAGCTCGCTTCGCTCACCGCGACCTAGCTCCTGCGGAGGGCCTGTTTCATCAAACAACTATAAGTTTATGTAGATGTATAAAACTACCTGGTTTAATGTAACCCTATTCTATCGCCTGTTGATAAACGATGTTTGTCGTCCGTCCTTCCTTGGCATATATGAATAAATTTTCTCTTCTGCCTACCCTCGAGCATCCCACATACAGCTGTCCATGTGAAAAGCACTCATTCTCTAAAAATAACCCAACTACCTTTAATGAGTGTCACTGGGCCTTGTTTATTGTCATTGCAAAACTCATCCTCAAAGGAAATTGCAGCCTTTTAAATCTAAATGGTAATTCATCAGAAATTATCGGAATTCGTGGAATATAAACATCCTCACCTCTATACTTACCTGTTAATATCGTCGCCTCTATTACGTTAGCCATTAAATTTTTGATAACTAACCTCGTTCCGTTGCATAATTTAGGTGGCGCAAGATTTCGTAATAAAACCACTGGCGGAAATGGGGCAGGCAGAGTAGCAGCAACCAAAAAAGCGACACACAAAAAAGATTTAATTAATTACCTTAAGGTGCCCGTTTTTTCTTCAGCTTCGTCTTCCCTCCTTCGGTTATCTATTGAAAAAATTATTTTCGAATAATAAAAAAGTTTAGGAAAAGAGACATACCGAAAATAAATTCTATCTTTACGAAAAACTTAACTAAATAGTGAATATTTTTACGCAAATTCTTCAGATTGCGCTGTCAATTGGTGGTAAATTGTGTTAATGATTGTGCTAATGTGGTTTCAACTATCAAAGTGTTTTTCAAAATCTGTTAATTGAACACTCTATTCAAGGTCGTGCGTCAATTGGTGGTAAATTGTGTTAATGATTGTGCTAATGTGGTTTCAACTATCAAAGTGGTTTTTCAAAATCTGTTAATTGCACACTCTATTCAAAGTCTTGCAATCTGTGATTGCACATTCTGTCAAAGTCAAATATGATAATAGCTTTAATTTTGATTCATGGTCGATAATGATATATGCATTTAATTTTAAAGAGAAAAACATAGGATGAATTGAATTTCTTTATCGCGAATAATTGGGAGTTCATCATTGTTAATATTCTCGCTGTCGTTTTTATCAAGGATATTCTTAATACGTGAGATTTTTGCCTGGAAGGTTTTAATGGACCTCATCATGAATGTCGAGGACATTCGCGTTGTTCATTTTAACCAAAATGCAGAAATTTTTTTTTAATTTTTTTTAGGGGGAAGGTTTTAAGGACCTCATCATGTAAGTCGAGGACATCGTAGTTGTTCATTTTAACCAAAATGCAGAAATTTTTTTTTTAATTTTTTTGGGGGGAAGGTTTTAAGGACCTCATCATGTAAGTCGAGGACATCGTAGTTGTTCATTTTAACCAAAATGCAGAAAATTTTTTTTTAATTTTTTTTGGGGGGGAAGGTTTTAAGGACCTCATCATGTAAGTCGAATACATCGTAGTTGTTCATTTTGACCAAAATGCAGAAAATTTTTTTTAATTTTTTTGGGGGGAAGGTTTTAAGGACCTCATCATGTAAGTCGAGGACATCGTATTGCCAATTTGAAGTTGTGTGCACACACAGACAGACAGACAGACACACACCATACCATTTTATTATTAAGATATGTCTTTACTCCGTATCTTAGTCTTAAACTTGATTATGACTTTTAACACATAGTGTAGACAAAACAACGCATAAATTGGTTTATATCAAAGAAACAAAGCAAATATAAAGAAGGTTCTTGTGTTTTTCAAAGTATAAATTTCTAAAAATTTGAGATAAATAAAATGAAAAGTTTGGAAGAATTATCAAAACGATCCTAGAATGTGCAAAAAAGACTTTTTGAATCGTTTAAAAATCTATTTGTCGATAGTAACAAATATATGATGAAATACAAAAATAATTTCGACCATACATTTACTCTTTAAAAATTTGTTCTATATAATTTATATTTAGTATAATAATAAATAAAAAACACATATTTAATAAATTCTGAAGACTTACGTCAATCATTGAGAGTATTGCTCAATCTGTTTCATTTTTTTTTTTTTTTTTTTTTAGTCTTCATAGGTATTTATTAAAAAAATATGGAAAGCCAAATTAATCAGAAATTAATCGGCCAGCAAGCCGGATGGAACAGCTGTTCCCACGCACAACGGCCAACAGGATCCTTGGATTAGGAAAGTAAATTCCCTAGGATCCTTGGAGCGTAAAGAACAGAGGTGGCCAAGTTTCTTTAGATGATCAACTGTCTTTGTGCCAAAGACGCACGAAGTCTCAACAACAATTGGCCAAAACCAAAAGCCGTCTAACAAGCCCCGGTATTTTTCGGATTTTGTATGTTCAGCCCTATTAGCACGGGACCCGGGCAGAGAGGCGGATTCGTTGATGGCCGACTTGGAGAAGGAATCAACACACGTGGCATCCCAAACTAGTGGTTTACCAGCGTTGAAAGCGAACAACGTCGAGCCATCAGGCCTTTTTCCATCACCACGGTCAAGACCAATTGGCTCAAGGACAGAAGGATACCCTGCCTTTCGAGGGCATGGAGAATGATCTTGTTAAGAGCCGAATGACGAGGTATGCGACCTGCGCTTTTCTTGCAGGAAAGGGCATGGAGCCCGTATGTGTCATCGTTGATCCACACCGGCAGGGGTGGGGATTACAAATCGGTAATCCCAGACGAAGGCATATTCCAAAACGGAGGGCATCAGAGTCGAGGCAGGTATCCAAATGGGTCGTGGGAAGGCAGTTAAGCCAGGAGCCAGAATACGGTTGGCGACTGGCACGGAAGCAAGCTAGTCTGTGCTGGTCCAAGAGACGCTCCAACGAGTCAACGTAATATTCACAAATAATTTGTCCCATTCACGTTGGAGAGATCGTTCTGACGGTAAGACAAAATGCTTTTCCTTCCAAAGCAAGAGTGCAGAATTGATATCAGAGTCCAAAGTTGATTCGGGTGATTTTTCAAGAATCTTATGGACAAGAAGATACAATCCTGAAGAAGATGAAAGGAAAGCGGGAAGAGAAAGGTCGAGCGCGGAGCGAAGCCCCAGACCGCCAGAGGATACAGGAAGTTTGGCCTGACATTTGAATCTGTTTCATTTGAAATTCAAAAAACTGTGATAGATGATGACGGTTACAGACCACAAACCGTAAACCGCCCTAATACTTGCAAATTGGTCATCATTTAAAAATTTTTTGACCCAACATTTTCTAACACGGTAGCTCGAATTCCTAAACTGAATGCATAGTTGATGGTGTCTCAAACTTTTTAAGCCAGTTTGAATCTGCAAAAAACAAATCTATCGAAAGCGATACAAAATAGAACTATTAAATATAATGGGAAATACGCCTCAAATGATATTTTAAATATAAAATCGTCTAAACGTGACACTAAACTTGTAGCTAAGATTTTGTTCATTAAAAAAAAGTCGAAATGAAAAACAATTAAAAAATGTCACAGGCCACAACTGTTACTCCGCCAGATATGTTACACTAAAAATTCATATAATAGAAATAAAAACTTTTAAAATTAAAAATTAATACAAAGCATAACCTAATTGTTCGCAAAATATGCTTTTCTGAATAGAAAAAATTTGGACTGAAACATGAATTTTTTCCCAAAAACCAACATACATACGTGTAAAATATGAGTTTTAAATTATTTAGCAATCTATTTAATTTTGGCTTATCCATATCTTTTTTTTATTAAATAATTATTCTTTTTTTTTTAATAAAAAAATTTTAAAAGCCTCTTATTAGTTTAAAACGTTTTCTATCAAGGAATCACAAAAAAGAAGGATCATTCCAATTTTAATTAAGCGTGAAACATGTATTTTCTCATACATGTCACCTGTCTCACTTTGTATTGTTACTACAAAATCGTCTTTTGCCACAATTGTGTATTTCACCATCTCTAATCCATCATAAAGTGGATATTGTCGTTTGTAGCGTCATTATCTTGCCTAAATTACATGTTTATACATCCCAAAAATCCATCTTTTGATACTCTGATTTAGTCTAAAGAATAATGTTATCTTACAACCTTTCCACCTGTCCCTGTACCCAAGGAGCCCTTGGTCGTCCACGGACATGTTTAATTTTGTACTTTTCACATAAACGGGCGACATGGTCATTGCAAAATTCTTTACCATTGTCTGTATGCAAGATCAATGGTGCCCAATATAATAAAAGATGTTCTGAAATAACGAAGCAATTTCATGAGCTCTTTTGGTAAAAGATAACTCAACTATCGCGAATTTCGAAAAAGAATCGACAATTACAAGAATCTAATCTTTATATAGCCAAAAGTACCCAGTTATAAGAATCATTAATATCTGAATATCTCCTTAGGTCCACTAAATCGGCGATATACCGATCGCGACTCCGCCTTGCAATGATCGGCGTAACTGGGGGTTTAGTAGCCAATGATTTTTTTGACTAAAAAATTAATAAAAAAAAACTTAAAACCTGGCTAGGAATACATCGTTTTTTGACCGATTGATCTCTGCCACGTGATATTCTGGTATAAGCGCGCCAATTTTGAAAACAACCGGTCTCGACCAAAATGATTCAAATTATGTTTCAGCCATTGAAATAAACATTATTATGCAAACTTCAATTATTTATCTTAAGTTCAGCTTCATCGCTGCAGAAAAATCTTAATTTAAGTCCATCTTTGTGATATATGGAGCTCCATCCAAAAATCAAATTATTTGCTAATTTCAGTAGTCTTGATCTTTGCATCCGCGAAAGCGTCCTGCTGACGAATACGAGCTCAGATTGCTCTTAAGTTCCTTAAGTAATTCTATCTTCCTTTGTTACTTGCACTAAACGCATTTTTAACGTGTATTGTAATTTAAAACATCAATATTTTTTAAAAATTTATAAGTTTTCTTTGATTTCATAGAAATATACCAAAGGATTCATGTTTTAGTTTTTTCCACTTGACAATTTGATGTTGGTGTAACACATCTGGCGGAGTAACAGTTGTGGCCGGGGACAAAAAATAATACGAAAAAATTTATTAGATGTAATACAAAAATAATTATAGTATGTGAATGGCAAAAATTCAGTGCTTTTGTAGACCCATTGTGATAGCATTCATTACATATATGTCAGTATCACCTTGAGAGTCATTAAACCGCCTCTCCTCTGAAATTATAAAAATAATCAGTAAAAAATCAAAGGAACAATTCTCATGAGAATATATCCTTTTATCATTGACAGTCTGAACATTTGAAGAATTGCGGTTTATCTGATAAGATTGTTGATTAAGAAATTGATTAGGAATTTGCAGACTTTGATCTTTTAATACGTGGTGATCAGATCCAATAGTCTTACCATGGGAGTATTTTATATTAGTGTTGCATTTGTCTATATTGGATAGATAATGTCGACTTCGAATTGGAATTCCATGATCGTATGAATATTTAAACTCATTATACATGCTTGCAGAATCTGGAATGTCTTCAAAATCAATTTCATTAAGTTTGGAATACTGCTCATTTATCCAGGGAGTGTTATTTTGTGAATCTTTGTTAAAAATGTTCAAATTGTTATTTTGATTTCCGGATAAAGTGGAATTTTTGTAAATTTTTTCATTTAATGTGGTTTTTGAATTCTGGAAAGTTTCGTTTGTATAAGGCTGAATTTGTGTTTTATGCAATGAGGGATCAAATTGGGGAAATCCGTTCTTTGTAAAATTATTGTAACAAGAATCCAGCTTTCAGATAAGCACAACAAAAACTAATTATTTTATAAATAATTCAAAAATAAATTTATATTATCACTAAATTCAAAAATTAAAAATTATTTTATAATAAATAATTTATTTCCCAAAATGTTAAAAAACGAAGAAATTATTTTTCTTTAAGTTTTTTCTATTGGATTTTTTTATAAATCATTATTAAAGATATTGTTCCATATTATTAAATTTTCTAGTTTAATTGACAATAAAACATTAAATAATTTCCAATAATGTGGAAAATAATTTCCAATAATGAGGACATTAAAGTCAAACCGCCACATCAAAGAGTTGATCAATCTATATTGGAAATCAATCATTTGGCCCCACTCATTAACAGAATCTTCTACTGGCATATTCTAAGATATATGTATACATTTAAAGATTGGTTAATTTAACCGAGCAGAAAAATTTTGAAAAGAAGGCTAGCATCAATAGTCACAAAACTGAATTGATTTTGCTCCAATTCATGCTGAATCTCAAAAAAATTGATGTGCAATCTCCAAATATTAATGACTATACTGCGTGAAACAAAACACAATTTTGTTTTTTGCAGTTTTGGAATTTAATGTAACCGTTATAATAAAAAGCCTCATATTATTTGCCAACTCAATGCAGAGGATTATTTATTTAAACACCAAGAACACGGTATAAACCGGACAAATAGTCACGTGATCCTGATGCATTTCACCAGGGACCTCATCCTCGCTCGTAAACTTTCCATGAGCCCACACGAGATCGCACCTGGCGGCTGATTGGTTTCGCTGGGACATTGGCCCGAAATCTCGAGTTCTGTTTAATCAGATCCTCCAGAGGAGCCGTTCCAGAACGTTTGTTATTATGAGGTTAACGTTCGGTTAATCTTTACGCTCTTAGTTGGATCTTCTCGATTCTTCTCCTGTTGATCCAAGATAGTAGCGGTGTTCATGATGCGAATATGTGGGATATGGACGGTTCAAAGTATGGCGATAAATGCTTGCCAATATCTGGTGAGAATCGTTCTTACATAATCCAGACAATCTTCTCACCACGTTTGTTTTCTTTTCACATTTCCGAAGCGTGATTTAACAGCGACTATTTAAAAACTATGATAGTTGAGCATAAACATGGAACTAAAATGTCTAAAGAGCAATTAGACAATGCGAGTAACTATCTTATTGATATATATGAAGATGTATGTGGATAAAGAACAAATCGACCACTTTGCTTTAGATTTGGCGAAAAATGATCTTAAAAGATAATTGTTGGTCCCTTAAAAATGTGGGATCAATTTCCAGCGAGTAACAGAACTACTAAGAGACAAATTTTTTTTTTTTTTTTTTTTTTTTTTTTTATAGAGACAAATTAAAATGGGATTAAAAGAAACTGTCACAAATTATTTTAATTTTAAATCTATGTATAATTGCAATTTTGCATTTGTATTTGATATATATTTTAAATATAAACAATAATTTAGTATTCTTATGGTGGTTTAAAGATTTATTAAAACTACTTAGAGAACTCTATTTTTAAATATTTCTAAAACGTTGAAATATTCAAAAAGGAGTTTATTTACAGCGGAAAGTTTAAAAAATAATAAGAAAATCAAAATCCTAGCAATTTCAGCAATATCAGGAACTACATTGTGGGGTCTCTATAATTATAATTTGACCGTTCCCAAAGTAATAAGTACTCCTATTCAATAGTATCCTAACCGAATTCAAACAACAAATACTTCTAGCGGGAAAAAAAGTATCACACGACAAAGATTTGAAGATTTTGCCTCATTGGAGTTTGAGGGAACAATTTATATGACTCCCAGAGATCTTATCGAATCGATCCTTAATTCATTTCCCCGCCGTTTTTATTTAATTAATATTTAATAGCTAAATTTGGTCGAAAGCAAATAGACAAATGTCAATTAGAAAAAATGTTGCTAAAAACGCCAAATAAACGATTTCCAGAAGAAAATTTGCTCACAAAACTGGAAAATAATGGTCCATCTGTTATTTATACTTATTTGTAGGCATCATTACATTTGTTGAATATGCTTTTGTGATATTTTTACTTACAAGTAATAAAAATGATAGTAACATTAAGATCCACTCGGACTTAAAGTAACGTTCAGAATGTTCGACTTAGATCAAGACAAAACCATTACTAGAAATGAATTCATGGATGTTTGATTTTATGTTTCATTTCGAGGTTTTGGTTTACGAAAAGGGGACAAAAAATACTACAATTCTGACACGTCTTTTTGGATATTCACAAACTGATTCTCTCACGTTGGACGAATTGGAAACATTTGTTCAAGGATTGCAAACTGAATTTAGACGACTTGAATTTAATGAATTCTCTAAAGGACTAAACACTATTTCTTCCATTGAATTCGTAACTCTTTTACTCAGAAATCACACGAATACTTCGCCTGAGCCATTTATGAGGAGATTAATGAATAATAATATCGACAACGAAATCACTTATGTTGAATTTACTCAGTTCCATACACTTTTATCGAACATGAGGAAGTTTGACGTCGCAATTCAGATGCACACTATAGCTGGAATTTCGATCACTAAAGGTTTTTGAGGAATTTTTCAATTATAAAAAATAGATGAGTTTATAAGAGCTGCTAAAATTGCGACTGGAAATGAGATTTCTACTAATTTAGTTGATGTGCTGTTTGGGATTTTTGATGAGGACGGAGATGAAAAGTTAAGTTATAAGGAGTTTGTCAGTGTAATGAAAGCTCCTTATACGGCTAATCTTGTCTCTACTCATGAAAACCAATCTATTTTTAAGAACTGGAAGTCATGTGTTCGTCACCAAATGCAGTTCACATATTAATTTTTTTAATAACAAACGGTTTTATTAATAAAAGCACTAGAAAAAAAGGTCATTGGCAGATAGCCAGAGTATTGCCTCTGACTATGGCTATAGATATTCGTTCGATTAAATACCGGTGCTCACACGGGTCGCCGGTAACCCTTTCCATTAGTGAGCCATTCCTCTGGAGTAGGCCCCGAATAGAAGGCCCCTGTATTCCTGACGTCTCAAAAGCCAGGGGGACAAACACTCGGCCATTCCCAATTCCAGCGTATTTCTCACTCTTCCTCTTCTCAGCCCGTTCAGACGGGGCTCCCGATTTTTCGATACACAACTTGATATTCTGATTGGAAAAGGAGTTCACACACGTGACGTCCCAAATCAGACACTTTCCCCTCTGAAATGGAAATGTGGTCATCCCATCGGGTCTTCTGTCGTCCTCTACAAAAATCCCTGCAGATTCAAATTTTGTGTGGAAACCAGCAGTTCGGAGAGATCGACAGATGATCTGGTTGAGTTCGGAATGTCGTGAGGAACATCCAATTCCGTTTCGGCATGAATGATTAAACACGAGCCAATTAATAATATTATTAAATTTTTATTGATATAAAACGATATTGGAATATTTTGGATACTGTCTTTTTGAAATTATAAAGTAACGCCAATAGTTTAAATATTATTGCCATCATTCATTATTTGTATACTTGTTTTATTTTATATATGCTAATCTGCCGGATTCGAATCCCATTGTTGCGGCTAAAAGTTTCATGCATCTAATATTGAGGCTAAAGGTGACGCCGCCATCAGTAATCTCACTGCGGAACCGGATGTCCTTTTCACTGCAAAACGACCTGGTTCGATGTGGCCATACTTAATATAATATTTTATTTGGATGAATGTTTTTTAATTATAAGGGAAGGGGATTTTCACAATTCATCTGTATTTTGCTAGTTTGAAGTCGGTGCGCACACACCATACCATTTTATGATTAATATTTAGAAATTCAATCCAGTATCTAAAATTTAATAAGAACCGTAATCTGGGTTTTGAAATCATAGATTTATGACATTGACGAATTCAATAATTAGTCAATAAATCAACTGCTAGTTTTTTTCAATTTTAAAAGAAGTACTTCTATAATTTAATGGTTTTAAAATCAGGTGTGTCAAAAAAAACTAGTTTTTTATTCAATAATGTACTTTATCTGAATAATGTCAAAGGTACTTTAAAAATAAATGAAAACTAAAGTACAAAATTTAGTACATACATTAAAATATTTAAGTAAATTTTTTCAAATAATACATTATGTGTTTATTTGCCATATTAATTTGTGTTTTTATTTTTAAAACCTAGTTTCCTCGTCATCTCTCATGGACTCTGCCTCCCGCCCTTGATCAGAGACCAGTCTCATATATCAAAAGATGATGATTCTATCAGATAGTCTAAAATTTAATTACTATTTTTATAGACAGGAGAGGAAATAGCTGTTCCTCGAATAAACAAACCTAGTATTTATTGATTTTTAATTGTTAGAGACCGAATTTATTTCCAGGAAAAGACCTCGAAGTAAGATAGAAAAACACAATTTCTATTTAGACGACCGTTTTCACGAAGATAATTATGATGAAAATAATCATGTACGATGATGATGAAGTTGCATGATTTTCATACTAACACGATTTATCCTTATTATAAAAAAAAACTAATTAACTATTTAATTACTTAACAGAGTATTGAGCGTTTAGAGTGAAGAAAGGATGCATTCTGCCCTACTTATCCGCCTTCTGCTCAAACAACACTCTACACTATATTTTTAATAGATATCATCATGTATGAGTGAGTTTTTATTAGGGATTTATTGATTATTCTCAGCTCTCAGAATCAAAAAATTTTAAAGTTAATACTTGATATTTGTAATTTCCTTTATTACTATGCTTAAACACAGAATATTTTTCAGGAAATATCCGCCTATCCAATACGTCTCTGTGTACCGTGTTGTTACTCAGTCGAATCGACTTAATGATATTCTGATGAAGTTGGTGCATAACCGTTGTTAGTTTGGATAGCGTGCAAGCATGGTGTTGTTTCCTGTGGTACAAAAAAGCAACAATACTAAAGGAGAAAAGAATGCTGCAAAACGATCTAGGAAGATGCTAATCAACAAAATCGAACAGGAGGCGATGTTGAACATATCAGGTAAACGGTGAGGACGGCTGGCGTACCGTGGGGAAACCTAAACGTGTCGCTTGCCGTCCGGTCTCTAACAGTTTAGGTACTGCTAACCCGTCTCCAGAGGTGGATGCACACAGAGGAAGACAGCCCGCGCCGGGGGTAGAATTACCTTCGGCGTTGTAGCACGACTAGAGGTCTTTCCCACCTGTGGAAAGGCCCAGTCGTCGTAAAAATCTTAGGGATCTTGGACTCGATACAGCCGTCTAAGCGGTATCGAGTCCTGAAGAGGGAGCCCACCCAATTCCTGCTTGGGTGGGAGAAGTCTGAGGACTTTTTCAGTTTCGAAAGGGAGCTGGAAAAGTCCATCCCGTTCGGTCCTGGCATGCATCGGCTTGTCAGGTTCGAACGCAAGGTAGGGCAGGTAAGAGTCCTCCTCCTTGGGGTCCCCCGGGACTTTGAGGATAACGACCTTTTAGAGCACCTGCAGCGGGAGTACCCCAGTACCTCTGCCATTGCACGCTTCAAGCAAGGTTACCGGCCTCTTGAAGTGGTGGAGGTTACGCTGGGATCTCCTGCGGAAGCCGAGCGCCTCATACTGCTGGGTACGAGGGTCGGCTACGTTAGGCTTCGTGCTGTCCGGCCCGCCCGAGAGCCACCCAATGCTTCGGTGTCAGGGTTTCGGGCACATAAGCACGAGGTGTCCTGAGAAGGCGAAGTGCTTGACCTGCGGTGGCGAGCATGGTCGCAAGGCATGCCCCTCGCCACCTACGAAGAGGTATTGTGTCAACTGCGGTAAGTTGGGACACAGTGCCAACTTCAAAGGTTGCCCCAAGTTCAAGGAGGCAACCCGAAAGGTAGGTGCGGGTGTAATCTCGAAGGTAAGTCGCGCGGCTAGCGTCGCAGTTACTGGGCCACAACCTGGCAAGCGGGCAAAGCAGTCCAAACCTCCCAAGACCGCTTCGGTGGCGAGGCCTGTGAAACCTGCAAGCCACATTGCGAGCGGGTCGGTACCACCTTTGCCGACAAAGTCCGCTGAGCCGCTAATAACATCCGAGTCAGTTCGGATGCCGAAGCGTGCTAAGCCTTCCGAGTGGGCTACAGGTGATACCGCTTCATACGTGGAAATGCCACCGCACTCCCCCCTTGGCGAGCGTGCTCCCCAGGACACCATTAGTCCTGCGGTGCAGTTGTGTGTGCGCCTACTTAAATTATGTAGGGCGACGAAGTGCAGTGTAGCGGATATGCTAAATTGCAACATGGCTGAGGCCAAGAAGATCCTTGGCGAGGAGCCGATATGATGCTCAACATTATATCGGTGAACGCGCGCTCCTTATCCGGTAAAGGAGACGCCGTTCAGAGGATGTTGGCCACCACGAGTGCGGACATTCTGGTGGTCAACGAAACGAAGGTAAAGGGGGGTCCGTACGTAGTTGATGGCTACAACTGTTGTCACATACCCTGGAAACAGAGGTCAATATGTGGCACGGGAACTAGCCTCTTCTACAAGCCGTACCTCGCCTTGCAAAGTTCAAGTTTATGTTCTTGTAGCCTATGCGAATTCCTTCAAGTAAGGATTCGTATAGGTAACCTTACATTTTACCTAGGGGCGATGTATTCGAAGAACTTTACGGCGTGTTCTGGCACGTACGGGAGTTTTTGGAAAGCATCCGAAGGCGATGGTTGTTGGAGACCTGAATGCCAAGCACATAGAGCTTGGTTTCAGGGTAACCAACGCGCATGGTTTGGCTCTGAAGACGCTGGTTGAAGACCTCGGGCTGGAAATCCGGACTTCAAGTGAGCCAAACCACATCGATTCGCGAGGCGGACTAGACTGGCTAGGGCTTGCTCTGGTCAGTCCTGGAATGCTAAATTGGGTTAGTAAAACAATTTTATTGCCCGATATTGGAAGCGACCATCTGCCTCTATTGCACGAACTCCGCGAGCCAGTCCCTCAAAGGGTTGCGGGATACTTCGACCTCCTGTCGGGTTCTTGGGCCAACCTGGAGAGGTTCATGGCCAGCAGGTTGCCCTCACTTCTGGTGGGGAATACCTGTGCCAATATACGTGAGTTGGAGGCGTTAGATAATGGAATCAATGCTGCCCTGACTGATTATATGCGAGATAATTTCAAACAAAACTCAGTGCAGGGTAAGTCACATTCCACGCTCCCATACCGGGTCTTAAATAAAATTAAGTTTAAGCGCCGGCTATCCAGACTACGGGACAAATGCGTTTACGAGGAGAACCGCGTTTGGTTTCGTGGCTGGATTAGCCGGCTTCAGAGGGAGATCAGAAGAGAAATCCGCGAACTCGAAAGTTCACGGTGGGAGCGAGCCTGCAGACGCGTAGACGCCCGCTTCCCGGACTTCTGGAAACAGTTGAAGAGCCTGTCGGGGAGAGGGGTAGCCAATTCAGTGCGCCTTAAACGCTCTGATGGAACCCTCGTTTCGGACCCGGTTGAGGTGGCTGAAATATTTTCGACCCACCTCGATAACATCTCTGGAACTGACGGAAGTCAGTTCGTGGAGACATCGTCCTTTGATACTGTCCAGCAGATATTGTCGTGGGACAAGCGCTGCCAGCTGGGCATATCAAGGAACGATGCAGGCGATATTTCCGAAGCGGAGATTCTGGCAGCGATCTCCCGAAGTAAGAACACTGCGGCGGGTCTGGATCGGATCCCTATGGCCATCTTTAGAAGGCCCCGCCGTTGTTGATCACCGCCTTACAGGTCTTGTTTAGCGGGAGCTTGCGACTTGGGATGATTCCCTCTAGATGGAAAGTGGCTGAGGTAATCCTTATCGGAAAACCCAGGATGCCACATGATGTCCCTGGGGGATACAGGCCCATTTCCTTGCTTCCCGCTGTATCTAAAATTTTAGAAAGGATCATGCACCGAAGGCTCCTGGAGGAGCTGACGGTGGTTGATGCCCTCCCTGAGTTCCAATGGGGCTTCAGGGAGGGTCGTTCGTGTGGAGACTGCCTATGGAAGGTGTCTTCTGAGATGAAGTGCGCCTCCAGAAGAAGGAATGCGGTATGCTAGTTAGTCATGACATTGAAAAGGCCTTCGACTCGGTGTGGCACGACGGCCTCCGGAGCTCCCTCGCCACGTGTGGGGTTTCTCCGTGTCTAAGGCGCTGGCTGTTGGGGTTCCTTGAATCTCGCGGACAGGTCGTACGGCATCAGGGGGTCTTTTCTAAAGTCAGAACAGTCCTTCGCGGGGTCCCTCAGGGCTCTGTGCTGAGTCCCACGCTTTTTAATGTCTTTATGGCTTCTGCGCCCATGCCAGTCAATGCTCGTACTGAAATGGTAATTTATGCAAACGACATCATTCTCTGGGATCACTCGATGAAACCTGAGTGTACGTGTCGGTTGCTGTGGATGGACTTGTAAACTGGTGTGGGAGTAGGGGTCTAAAGATGCGTGCGGACAAGTGCAGTGTTCTCAAAGTCTGTAAAAGAACGAGGGGTTACACTAATTATGTCCCTAGGTTATTGCTGAACGGGTCAGCAATTGCTGCAGTTGATTGGATGACTTATTTGGGCGTGCTATTTAAGCCGTCCGGTAAGTTTTATGATCACATTGCACGTACGAAAATGCGTGCAATGCAGCGATTAGGCGCGTTGCGTGCTTTCCGAGCTGCAGAGAGGTGCCTGGCTACGCGTGTTTAACGCCATGGTGGTACCCGTGTTGACCTATGGCGTACATGCTTGGCACTTCTGTGAGGACCGAGAGAAGTACGTTGACGCGCTAAAGAAAGTCAGAAGACGAGCCATCCGGCTAGCCCATGGCTTAGGATGGCGAGTGGAGCTCACGGACACCCAGGAATTGTCCCTCAAAGGCCTTCCTGAGGTCTTAGAAAAGATAATGTCTGGGTGGCAGGTAAGACGGTAAGTCTTAGTTTGCGGCTGAGAGGCGAGCGTGTGTGCGGGACTGAAAAGGCAGAAATGCCGAAGGTCTTAATTATACCCTCACTAACAGCCTTTATTTAAAAATAAAATTTTTCCTTCCTTCCCTATAATTTAATGGTTATAATCAGGTGTGTCAATAAAAAACTAGTTTTTTATTCGATAATGTACCTTATCTAAATAATGTCAAAAGTACTTTAAAAATTATGAAAACTAAAGTACAAAATTTAGTACATACAGTATTTAAGTAAATTTTTTCAAATAATACATTATGTGTTTATCCGCCATATTCATTTGTGTTTTATTTTTAAAACCTACCAGTCTCATATATCAAAAGATGATGCATTCTATCGGATAGTCTGAAAATTAGTTACTAATTTTTAGACAGGAGAGGAAACAGGTGTTCCTCGAATAAACAAACCTAGTATTTATTGATTTTTTAATTGTTAGATACCGAATTCTCTCCAGGAAAAAACCTCGAAGTAAGATAGAATACACAATTTCTATTTAGACCACCCTTATCATGAAATTAATTATGATGAATATAATCATGTACCATGATGAAAGTTGCATGATTTTTATACTAACTCGGTTTAATCCTTTATTAATAAAAAAACTAATTAACTATTTAATTGCTTAACGGAGTATTGAGCTTTTGAGTGAACAAGGATGAGACTCCATGCATTTCTTCCCTACTTATTCCTCCTTCTGTTTAAACAACACACGTCAGAAATCTGTTGAAATTTTTTAATAGTTATCATGTATGAGTTTTATTAGGGATTTGTTGATTATTCTCAGCTCTCAGAAAATTCACATTTCAAGCTTAATAAGTTGATATTTGTTTATTTATATCTAATAATTCACATAATTAACAAATTTTTTCAAAAAGAGTTATTTAATTAACAACGAAATTCGTTAAGACCAGCAACAAGGACGAGTGTGCGTTGCCCCGAACAATGGCCAGAACGATTCGCTGGTGGTGGAACCAGAGGCCCTCTCTCGTGTCCTTGAGGCTCCTCCCAATGGACTGCCCGACCTCGTTGAGGAACGAGTCAGTCTCCTTTCCCGCAGCTCCAGCGGTCTCCAGTGCGATTGCCGTAACGCGGTAGCAGTCCGCGAGCAAAGAATTTTTTTGTATTTGATTTTTCGGCGTGGTTTGCAGCCAATAAGGGTTGCGGCGGAAGAATGGATCTTCGATTTTGAAAAGGTATCCACAACGGTAACATCCAATACGACGGCCTTCCCTACGAGTATGGGAATATTGTCATCCCGTCAGGTCTTTGCCATCTCCCCGATCGAGTCCGACCGGTTCGAGGAGGAGGCACGAATGGCCCGCCGATTCGAGACCGGCCTTCACGATTTTATTGAGGGCCTTGTGTCTGTGTTCCCTGCCTGCGCTCCTCTTGCAGGAAAGTGGATGCAGTCCCTTTTCGTCAACGTCCTCACCGCATCTGCAGCGGTGTTTTGCGCAAACATCCAGGCCGAGACGGTGAGCGACTCCGATGCGTATGGCAGCATCGTCTAGCCACGTCCCGATGCTGAAAAGAGGAAGAGCATTCAGCCAGCTGCCAGAGTGAGGGGCGGATACCGCACGAAGGCATGCCAGGCGGTTGTGGTCAAGGGTTGCCGAGAGCTCAGAACACGCGCTCGGCATGCAATAGTGTCCCAGGCGCGTTGGGAGGAGAAATCTCCAGGCCTCTCAGAAAAGGAGCGATCCCAGGTAGTGAGCCCAGCCGGAAAAGCACCGTCCAGGCAAGATCCAAAAGGTTGAGTAGGATCTCAGAGGCCAGGTGTTGCACATCGAAAGGGAGGATAGATATGCCAGAAGTGCCAAATCGGATGCCGTACGGATTTCCGCACCACCGAATCTCAGTGGGAGCGAGCATTGGGGCCCATCCCGGACATCGAGGTGGACGTCGAGGACGGATTCAGCAGCCTTTTTCAGGATGGCGTCGTATGCGAGGAGAAGGTCCATATGCAGGAAGCAGGGATTGCTTCTGAGGGTGAAAATGAGTTTCGACAGATGGATGATGTTCTTCAGGAGGAAAAGTCAGTGTGCGAGTCCAAGATAGATAGATTTGTTGAAATTCTTTGAAAGTATTCGGTTTTGGCAGAAAGCATGCATCGGAGCTTTGTGTCGGACAGGGATCCCCGAGAAAGGTGACGATCTCCCAATAATTCACATAATTTTTGAGCTAAGTAAACGTAAATTTGAAATTTTGTAAATTTTTCGTGTTCTATAAGAATTATAGTAGAATGAGTACATTTTTAAAAATTTTACAAATGAGTTCTCTTCCAATGTTTTCTATGTTAAGTATAATTTCCTTTATTACTATACTTCAAACACAGAATATTTTTCAGGAATATCCACCTATCCAATACGTATATGTACCGTGTTGTTACTCAGTAGAATCGACTTAATGATATTCTGATGAGGTTGGTGCATAACCGTTGTCAGTACTTCGCGAATTGATGGAATTAGAAGTTCTTCGCCAATTGTGTGGGGTATACCAGATTTAGCGATGAGTAAAGCAATATTATAATATGCAATAAGACCATCATCATTCATTTTATGAACAAAAGTGAATATATTTGCCCATTTCTGTTGATTTTTATGTTTTGTGAGTAGTCCTTAAAAAACTCAAGCGGCTGGTTAGATTAAATTGGATAAACCTATATTTTCATAAAATACAAATATGAACCTTTCTTAAATGACGACTTAATCTAGAAGCCTTGACAGCCTCGTTAGAAAACGACTTTCGCATATCAAACAAAAAAAGTTCGTTTTCTTCAATCAAATTTGGGTCGATTAAAACACCAACACAAATTAAAATAAAACAAGTTTTTTAAAATAGGCTTTCCATTCTAAAAATCTAATATCAATATAATCTAATATTTATAAATAATTTTCATATCCCCCTTTAAATATATATCGCCACGAGTAACGATTTAGTCATAAACGCCACCTTAAAATTTTGTATCGCCCACTTTGGGAAACCTGTTTTATATGAATTTTTAATTATAAGGAAAGGATTTTTACAATTCAGCTGTAATTTGCTAGTTTGAAGTCGGTGCGCACACACCATACCATTTTATGATTAATATTTAGAAATTCAATCCAGTATCTAAAATTTGATAAGAACAGTAATCTGGGTTTTGAAATCATCGATTCATGACATTGACGAATTCAATAATTAGTCAATAAATCAACTGCTAGTTTTTTTCAATTTTAAAAGAAGTACTTCTATAATTTAATGGTTATAATCAGGTGTGTCAATAAAAAACTAGTTTTTTATTCGATAATGTACCTTATCTAAATAATGTCAAAAGTACTTTAAAAATAAATGAAAACTAAAGTACAAAATTTAGTACATACATTGGAGTATTTAAGTAATTTTTTTCAAATAATACATTAGTGTTTATTCGCCATATTCATTTGTTTTTTATTTTTAAAACCTACCAGTCTCATATATCAAAAGATGATGCATTCTATCGATAGTCTGAAAATTAGTTACTAATTTTATAGACAGGAGAGGAAACAGGTGTCCTCGAATAAACAAACCTAGTATTTATTGATTTTTTAATTGTTAGATACCGAATTTATTTCCAGGAAAAGACCTCGAAGTAAGATAGAAAAACACAATTTATATTTAGACGACCGTTTTCACGAAGATAATTATGATGAAAATAATCATGTACGATGATGAAAGTTGCATGATTTTCATACTAACACGATTATCCTTTATTAATAAAAAACTAATTAACTATTTAATTGCTTAACAAGTATTGAGCCTTTAAAGTGAAGAAAGGATGCATTCTGCCCTACTTATTCCGCTTTCTGCTCAAACAACACTATTTTTTTAATAGATATCATCATGTATGAGTGAGTTTTTATTAGGGATTTATTGATTATTCTCAGCTCTCAGAAAATCAAAATTTAAAGCTTAATAACATGATATTTGTATATTTATTTATAATAATTTACATAATTTTTGAGCCAAGCAAACGGAAATTTGAAATTTTGTAAGTTTTTCCGTGTTTTATAAGAATTATAGTAGAATGAGAATATTTTAAAAAATATTACAAATCAGTCCTCTTCCGATGTTTTCTACGTTAACTATAATTTTCTTTATTACTATGCTTCAAACACAGAATATTTTTCAGGAATATTCGCCTATCCAATACGTCTCTGTACCGTGTTGTTACTCAGTGGAATCGACTTAATGATAATCTGATGAGGTTGGTGCATAACCGTTGTTAGTACTTCGCGAATTGATGGAATTAGAAGTTCTTCGCCAATTGTGTGGGGTATACCAGATTTAGCGATGAGTAAAGCAATATTATAATATGCAATAAGACCATCGTCATTCATTTTATGAACAAAAGTGAATATAATGCCCATTTCTGTTGATTTTTATGTTTTGTGAGTAGTCCTTAAAAAACTCAAGCGGCTGGTTAGATTAAATTGGATAAACCTATATTTTCATAAAATACAAATATGAACCTTTCTTAAATGACGACTTAATCTAGAAGCCTTGACAGCCTCGTTAGAAAACGACTTTCGCATATCAAACAAAAAGTTCGTTTTTCTTCAATAGAGTTGTAGTGAAACCATATATTATATACATAATATTATACTGACAAGTTATTCTACAAACAGACAAATTTGGGTCGATTAAAACACCAACGCAAATTAAAATAAAACAAGTTTTAAAATAGGCTTTCCATTCTAAAAATCTAATATCTCAATATAATCTAATATTTATAAATAATTTTCATATCCCCCTTAAATATATATCGCCACGAGTAAACGATTTAGTCATAAACGCCACCTTAAAATTTTGTATCGCCCACTTGGGAAACCCTGTTTATATGAATGTTTTTAATTATAAGGAAAGGATTTTTACAATTCAGCAGTAATTTGCTAGTTTGAAGTCGGTGCGCACACACCATACCATTTTATGATAATATTTAGAAATTCAATCCAGTATCTAAAATTTGATAAGAACAGTAATCTGGGTTTTGAAATCATCGATTCATGACATTGACGAATTCAATAATTAGTCAATAAATCAACTGCTAGTTTTTTCAATTTAAAAGAAGTACTTCTATAATTAAATGGTTATAATCAGGTGTGTCAATAAAAAACTAGTTTTTTATTCGATAATGTACCTTATCTAAATAATGTCAAAAGTACTTTAAAGTAAATAATGTCAAAAGTACTTTAAAAATAAATGAAAACTAAAGTACAAAATTTAGTACATACATTGGAGTATTTAAGTAATTTTTTTCAAATAATACATTATGTGTTTATTCGCCATATTCATTTGTGTTTTTATTTTTAAAACCTACCAGTCTCATATATCAAAAGATGATGCATTCTATCCGATAGTCTGAAAATTAGTTACTAATTTTATAGACAGGAGAGGAAACAGGTGTTCCTCGAATAAACAAACCTAGTATTTATTGATTTTTTAATTGTTAGATACCGAATTTATTTCCAGGAAAAGACCTCGAAGTAAGATAGAAAAACACAATTTATATTTAGACGACCGTTTTCACGAAGATAATTATGATGAAAATAATCATGTACGATGATGAAAGTTGCATGATTTTCATACTAACACGATTTATCCTTTATTAATAAAAAAACTAATTAACTATTTAATTGCTTAACAAAGTATTGAGCCTTTAAAGTGAAGAAAGGATGCATTTCTGCCCTACTTATTCCGCTTTCTGCTCAAACAACACTATTTTTTTAATAGATATCATCATGTATGAGTGAGTTTTTATTAGGGATTTATTGATTATTCTCAGCTCTCAGAAAATCAAAATTTAAAGCTTAATAACTTGATATTTGTATATTTATTTATAATAATTTACATAATTTTTGAGCTAAGCAAACGGAAATTTGAAATTTTGTAAGTTTTTCCGTGTTTTATAAGAATTATAGTAGAATAAGAATATTTTTAAAAATATTACAAATCAGTCCTCTTCCGATGTTTTCTACGTTAACTATAATTTCCTTTATTACTATGCTTCAAACACAGAATATTTTTCAGGAATATTCGCCTATCCAATACGTCTCTGTACCGTGTTGTTACTCAGTGGAATCGACTTAATGATAATCTGATGAGGTTGGTGCATAACCGTTGTTAGTACTTCGAGAATTGATGGAATTAGAAGTTCTTCGCCAATTGTGTGGGGTTTACCAGATTTAGCGATGAGTAAAGCAATATTATGCAATAAGACCACCATCATTCATTTTATGATCAAAAGTAAATATATTTGCCCATTTCTGTTGATTTTTGTGTTTTGTAAGTAGGCCTAAAAAAACTCAAGCGGCTGGTTAGATTAAATTGGATAAACCTATATTATCATAAAATACAAATATGAACCTTTCTTAAATAATGACTTAATCTAGAAAGCTTGACAGCCTCGTTAGAATACGACTTTCGCATATCAAACAAAAAGTTCGTTTTCTCAATAGGAGTTGTAGTGAAACCATATTTTATATACATAATATTATACTGACGAGTTATTCTACAAACAGACAAATTTGGGTCCATTAAAACACCAACACAAATTAAAATAAAACAAGTGTTTAAAATAGGCTTCCATTCTAAAAATCTAATATCTCAATATAATCTAATATTTATAAATAATTTTCATCTCCCCCTTTAAATATATATCCCCACGAGTAAACGATTAGTCATAAACGCCACCTTAAAATTTTGTATCGCCCACTTTGGGAAACCCTGTTTTATATGAATGTTTTTAATTATAAGGAAAGGATTTTTACAATTCAGCTGTAATTTGCTAGTTTGAAGTCGGTGCGCCACACACCATACCTTTTTATGATTAATATTTAGAAATTCAATCCAATATCTAAAATTTGATAAGAACAGTAATCTGGGTTTTGAAATCATCGATTCATGACATTGACGAATTCAATAATTAGTCAATAAATCAACTGCTAGTTTTTTCAATTTTAAAAGAAGTACTTCTATAATTTAATGGTTATAATCAGGTGTGTCAATAAAAAACTAGTTTTTTATTCGATAATGTACCTTATCTAAATAATGTCAAAAGTACTTTAAAAGTAAATAATGTCAAAAGTACTTTAAAAATAAATGAAAACTAAAGTACAAAATTTAGTACATACATTGGAGTATTTAAGTAATTTTTTTCAAATAATACATTATGTGTTTATTCGCCATATTCATTTGTGTTTTTATTTTTAAAACCTACCAGTCTCATATATCAAAAGATGATGCATTCTATCCGATAGTCTGAAAATTAGTTACTAATTTTATAGACAGGAGAGGAAACAGGTGTTCCTAAAAAACAAACCTAGTATTTATTGATTTTTTAATTGTTAGATACCGAATTTATTTCCAGGAAAAGACCTCGAAGTAAGATAGAAAAACACAATTTATATTTAGACGACCGTTTTCACGAAGATAATTATGATGAAAATAATCATGTACGATGATGAAAGTTGCATGATTTTCATACTAACACGATTTATCCTTTATTAATAAAAAACTAATTAACTATTTAATTGCTTAACAAAGTATTGAGCCTTTAAAGTGAAGAAAGGATGCATTTCTGCCCTACTTATTCCGCTTTCTGCTCAAACAACACTATTTTTTAATAGATATCATCATGTATGAGTGAGTTTTTATTAGGGATTTATTGATTATTCTCAGCTCTCAGAAAATCAAAATTTAAAGCTTAATAACTTGATATTTGTATATTTATTTATAATAATTTACATAATTTTTGAGCTAAGCAAACGGAAATTTGAAATTTTGTAAGTTTTTCCGTGTTTTATAAGAATTATAGTAGAATAAGAATATTTTTAAAAATATTACAAATCAGTCCTCTTCGATGTTTTCTACGTTAACTATAATTTCCTTTATTACTATGCTTCAAACACAGAATATTTTCAGGAATATTCGCCTATCCAATACGTCTCTGTACCGTGTTGTACTCAGTGGAATCGACTTAATGATAATCTGATGAGGTTGGTGCATAACCGTTGTTAGTACTTCGAGAATTGATGGAATTAGAAGTTCTTCGCCAATTGTGTGGGTTTACCAGATTTAGCGATGAGAGTAAAGCAATATTATGCAATAAGACCACCATCATTCATTTTATGATCAAAAGTAAATATTTGCCCATTTCTGTTGATTTTTGTGTTTTGTAAGTAGGCCTAAAAAAACTCAAGCGGCTGGTTAGATTAAATTGGATAAACCTATATTATCATAAAATACAAATATGAACCTTTCTTAAATAATGACTTAATCTAGAAAGCTTGACAGCCTCGTTAGAATACGACTTTCGCATATCAAACAAAAAGTTCGTTTTTCTTCAATAGGAGTTGTAGTGAAACCATATTTTATATACATAATATTATACTGACGAGTTATTCTACAAACAGACAAATTTGGGTCCATTAAAACACCAACACAAATTAAAATAAAACAAGTGTTTAAAATAGGCTTCCATTCTAAAAATCTAATATCTCAATATAATCTAATATTTATAAATAAATTTCATCTCCCCCTTTAAATATATATCCCCACGAGTAAACGATTTAGTCATAAACGCCACCTTAAAATTTTGTATCGCCCACTTTGGGAAACCCTGTTTTATATGAATGTTTTTAATTATAAGGAAAGGATTTTTACAATTCAGCTGTAATTTGCTAGTTTGAAGTCGGTGCGCACACACCATACCTTTTTATGATTAATATTTAGAAATTCAATCCAGTATCTAAAATTTGATAAGAACAGTAATCTGGGTTTGAAATCATCGATTCATGACATTGACGAATTCAATAATTAGTCAATAAATCAACTGCTAGTTTTTTCAATTTTAAAAGAAGTACTTCTATAATTTAATGGTTATAATCAGGTGTGTCAGTAAAAAACTAGTTTTTTATTTGATAATGTACCTTATCTAAATAATGTCAAAAGTACTTTAAAAATAAATGAAAACTAAAGTACAAAATTTAGTACATACATTGGAGTATTTAAGTAAATTTTTTCAAATAATACATTATGTGTTTATTCCCCATATTCATTTGTGTTTTATTTTTAAAACCTTCCAGTCTCATATATCAAAAGATGATGCATTCTATCGGATAGTCTAAAATTTAATTACTAATTTATAGACAGGAGAGGAAATAGCTGTTCCTCGAATAAACAAACCTAGTATTTATTGATTTTTAATTGTTAGAGACCGAATTTATCTCCAGGAAAAAAACTCGAAGTAAGATTTTCTTTTTAGATTCTAGAAAAATTCAATTTCAATTCAGACGACCGTTTCATGAAGATAATCATGATGAATATAATCATGTACGATGATGAAAGTTGCATGTTTTTCATACTAACTCGATTTATCCTTATTAATAAAAAAATTAATTAACTATTTAATTGCTTAACGGAGTATTGAGCCCGTGTTTTATAAGAATTGTCGTAAGTTATAGCGTCCGGGCCAGTTTAAGTGTCCGGAGTGATAATCGGATTTATCACTCCAAATCATTATGATTTTGGGAATAAATTTTATTTGTGTCGCCTAATTTTGGTTAAACTAAGTGTCCGGAGTAATAAATCGGATTTATCACTCCAAATCATTATGATTTTGGGAATAAATTTTATTTGTGTCGCCTAATTTTGGTTAAATAACGTCCTATACGGGGATACGGATGAAATTATGGTAAAATGTACCCGCATGTTTTTCTGGTAGGCAAAAAAATTGAAATTTTATTTTTGTTGAATTAGATAGGAAATGGGTCGAATTGGGGATAAAATGTCTATATTTTAAAGTTCGCGTTAGAGAATAAAACATCACAAAGCATCTATAATGCAATTGAGAGTTTATTCCAGACTGTCGGTCCTCCAATTTATTTTCATTCGGACAATGGAAAGGAATTCCGCAACAAAGAAGTTTCAAAACTTTTTGATGATTGGAAATAACTCCGATATATGGAAGACCAAGGCACCCACAATCTCAAGGACAAATAGAAAGATATAACCAAACTCTCAAACGTTAGTGGGGAAGACTTTGTCGCAACAGAATATATAAGGTGGAGAGAAATTCTACAGAAGGTGTATAAATACAACATAACTTGTCATCGCGGAACTGGAAAGTCACCATTTTGGTTAGTCTCTTTTTATTTACCCAGTCTATTTTACGGAATAACGGGTTTTATATTTTGCCATGTGGAGGCGAGAAGAAGAAGAGATTAACTCAGAATCGGAAGAAACGGAATTATCCTTAGAAGTAAAAACTCATAATTAAAAGTATAAAAGAAAGTTACAGAAGACGCAAATAAAAATTTTCGAAAAAAAGATATCACAATTGGAGATAATGTTACAATTAAAATTGATTTCGATAAAAATATAAAAACAAGAAAATATCCACTCACTAGTTTTTTTAGCAAGGAACAATTTCTAGTAGTGGAAGAAGTTTCTCTGCATTCCGTTCTCGTTGAGAATTGCACATCTGGTGAAAGGAAGACAATTCCAAAGTCAATGATTAAAAAAATAACTTTTAAAAAATTACATTTTCATTTATATTCAATCAATTTGTAATGTTTTTTAAAAATTGTTTCAAATATAAGTGAACTTTGCTTTGTTTTATTCGACACTAGCTCGGCAGCTCGCTTCGCTCACCGCGACCTAGCTCCTGCGGAGGGCCTGTTTCATCAAACAACTATAAGTTTATGTAGATGTATAAAACTACCTGGTTAAATGTAACCCTATTCTATCGCCTGTTGATAAACGATGTTTGTTGTCCGTCCTTCCTTGGCATATATGAATAAATTTTCTCTTTGCCTACCCTCGAGCATCCCACATACAGCTGTCCATGTGAAAAGCACTCACTCTCTAAAAATAACCCAACTACCTTAATGACTGTCCCTGGGCCTTGTTTATTGTCATTGCACACTTTTTTTTCATTTTTGTGGTTTATTTTTTTTTATATTTAATTTTTTCATTTTTCCTTTGTAATTTCCTTTTTTTTCTCTTTGTTTTTACTGGCGGAAATGGGGCAGGGGGAGATGCGGCAGGCGGAAATGCGGCAGGCAAGAAAGCGACACACAAAAAAGCGACACACAAAAAAGATTTAATTAATTACCTTATTAAGCTGACCGTTTTTTCTTCAGCTTCGTTTTCCTCCTTCGGTTATCTATTTAAAAAATTATTTTTGAATAATAAAAAAGTTTAGGAAAAGAGGCATACCGAAAATAAATTCTATCTTTACGAAAAACTCAAGTAAATAGTTAATATTTTTACGCAAATTCTTCTGATTGCGCTGTCAATTGGTGGTAAATTGTGTTAATGGTTGTGCTAATGTGGTTTCAACTATCAAAGTGTTTTTCAAAATCTGTTAATTGCACACTCTATTCAAGGTCGTGCGTCAATTGGTGGTAAATTGTGTTAATGATTGTGCTAATGTGGTTTCAACTATCAAAGTGGTTTTTCAAAATCTGTTAATTGCACACTCTATTCAAAGTCGTGCAATCTGTGATTGCACATTCTGTCAAAGTCAAATATGATAATAGCTTTAATTTTGATTCGTGGTCGATAATGATATATGCATTTAATTTTAAAGAGAAAAACATAGGATGAATTGAATTTCTTTATCGCGAATAATTGGGAGTTCATCATTGTTAATATTCTCGCTGTCGTTTTCATCAAGGATATTCTTAATACGTGAGATTTTTGCCTTGAAGGTTTTAATGGACCTCATCATGAATGTCGAGGACATTCGCGTTGTTCATTTTAATCAAAATGCAGAAAATAATTTTTTGATTTTTTGGGAGAAAGGTTTTAAGGACTCATCATGTAAGTCGAGGACATTGTAGTTGTTCATTTTAACCAAAATGCAGAAAATTTTTTTTTAATTTTTTTGGGGGGGAAGGTTTTAAGGACTTCATCATGTAAGTCGAGGACATTGTAGTTGTTCATTTTAACCAAAATGCAGAAAATTTTTTTTTAATTTTTTTGGGGGGGAAGGTTTTAAGGACTTCATCATGTAAGTCGAGGACATTGTAGTTGTTCATTTTAACCAAATGCAGAAAATTTTTTTTTAATTTTTTTGGGGGGAAGGTTTTAAGGACCTCATCATGTAAGTCGAGGACATCGTAGTTGTTCATTTTAACCAAAATGCAGAAAATTTTTTTTTAATTTTTTTGGGGGGGAAGGTTTTAAGGACCTCATCATGTAAGTCGAGGACATTGTAGTTGTTCATTTTAACCAAAATGCAGAAAATTTTTTTTTAATTTTTTTGGGGGGAAGGTTTTAAGGACCTCATCATGTAAGTCGAGGACATTGTAGTTGTTCATTTTAACCAAAATGCAGAAAATTTTTTTTTAATTTTTTTTGGGGGGAAGGTTTTAAGGACCTCATCATGTAAGTCGAGGACATCGTAGTTGTTCATTTTGACCAAAACGCAGAAAAATTTTTTTTAATTTTTTTGGGGGGAAGGTTTTAAGGACCTCATCATGTAAGTCGAGGACATCGTATTGCCAATTTGAAGTTGGTGTGCACACACAGACAGACAGACAGACAGACACACAGACAGACACACAGACAGACAGACAGACAGACACACACCATACCATTTTATTATTAAGATAGGAGACGTTGCTTCTATACTGGAAGAAGGTCATCTCGTCTAAACCCTTTTCGTCACATAAATAAGGACCGGAAGAGTTTGCACAGAATCATATGTAGCGGTTAAATACAGACTCTGTTGAAAACTGAATTTATATTATAAGAGACTGTTTGGGACAATGTTTGTAAATTTTATTATCTATTTTTATGTTTAGTTTCGGTTTTCGATTTAGTCAATATCTATATTTTATAGTCTTTTTAGCAATCAACAAATAGTTATAAAACTAAAGGATTTGAATTGAATTAATTGAGGTTAATTGTGAAAAAAATTCGCATAGAGTAATCTTACATTTTTATGTTCGTTACTATGACGCTCAATCACCTGATTGATGAAAATTTCTTTGTTTAATTTCCGCGTTCTTGTTAACTGAGTTACTTTTTTCAAATTTTAATAATTTAAAAAATTATTGAATTAACAAAAGTAATCATTAAGAATTTCAGATCTTAAACAAAGAATTTAGATGATTTGGAGTGAAAACCCAAGTTACCTACTTTACATTTCCGAGAACAGAAAGAGGTCCATAGCAGCCTTCTGTTTCCTAAGAGGATATATATTGGAATGTGAGAAATACTCAGTCTATGAATCGTATAAAAAGTTAACTCTTAGAGATACTGTATTGTTTGTAAAGATGGCATGGAAAGATGTGAAATCTCAAACGATTTCAAACTGTTTCAAACGTCTAAAATGTACAGAATGTGAATTACAACTTCTTAACATAAATATACCAGCTGAAATTGTAAGCAAAACAGATATTTATGATCCAATTGGAATAGAAGAATTTATTTCAATAGATTACAGTGAAAAGGAGGCAATTGATCATGAGGAGAAATTAATTTCTATTGAGGAACAAGAAAAATCGGGTCGTGTATAATTGCATAAATCATTAAGCAAGGCTGAAATGCATTACAAATTAAGAGAGATTGAAATTAGCCTTCTAGAAAACATTGAAAATGACAATGATGCGGAATTCATTACTGCAATAAGAAGATATAAAGGAAATATTAAAAATTCCAAAAAGAGGCAATTGAGAATTGAATATTACTTTAATAACAACACGTTTATTTACGAAACCAAAATTTAATTAAGGTTAAAATATTTAATTAGGACTTTATTTTCTGTTATAATTGACGTGTCAACTCTAATTTCTACATTTTGAGTTGACAATATCGACTGAACTGAATGAGTCTTTAATTTCCTGTTCTTTTTGATTCCATACATTCGACAAATATGAAGATGGACACATTTAACCACCTCGTCATGTCTTCGGAGGTAATCGCTATTGAGCCTTTACCACACTGAGTGGCCAGATGATCAACAGTTGTTTACTTTTTTACAGTGATTGCATAACGGCCTCGTGTTTGCAAAAAACAAATTTCTATCTTGCAGAAGGCAGTATAATGCTTCACTTCGGGGGCCATTATTTCCTTTGGCTAACCATTCTGAGGAAGTAGAAAGATCGACATTTGATTCATCCAGGCATTTGAACATAACAGAGTGTAGTGACTTGGACTTTATTTGTTTAGCAAATATTTTTTCTGAATGTCTTTGAGAAAATTAATATCTATGCTTTCTGTGTCAGCAATAGCGTATTTAGAGGTAAGAAATCCTGCGATTGTAGCCAAATGCCATTTCTTTGTTTTAATAACTCGCAGAATCCCCGACCTTCGCAAACACACAGCCGACTGTTTTTCCAAGCTTTTAAGGAATTGCATGAGTATTAATTCGCTCTTGAACGAGATGGAGGCAAGTCCTCTTCCAAAAGTTTTGCGGTCTAAATACAGCCTTTCTTTATTTGCAGGCTGGAGATGTAACTTGAGTGTCATGAGCAATCTACGTATTTGTTTATCAATGTCATCAAATTCATATGGCTCAATATTAATTAGCCCAATATAATAATTATATAGGGACAATGCATATTCATTTATGGCATAGAATAAGTTCACCGAATTCAACTTTGTTTTTGACAACATAGTTATTCTTTTTTTTACATTCTCCATTATTGAATTCATAACTTTATTCTTGAGGACATTACTTCCTCCATCTTCAAATACGCCCAAATAGCGATATCCATTGATTCCTTCCAAAGTCTCACAGCATGATAAAGATTTGACATTAGAGGCCGATTTTTCAGAGTTCATCTCCAGGCCAACAATGTCAAAAAATTCTTTAACAGCTTCCATCATTTTAATAACAGTGTCCTCTTTAAGAGCAAATATCTTTAGATCGTCAATAAAAAATAGGTGATTGGTAGAATATGTCAACATATTTAGATCCTCCTGATTAATTTGCAATTTGGGAAATTTAGAGTTCAGGATCCTGCTTAGGGGATCCATTACCATAACAAATAGCAATGGGGATAATGAATCTCCTTGCAAAATTCATCGGGTTAGCTTTACTGAACCAATTTTTCTTCCGTCAAGATGTAGATTTACTTTCCACTTCTTGACTATACTTTTCACAAAGTTAATAATCCAGAGTGGAATTCCAGAGCTGTCCAATATGTGAAATAAAAATTGGTGATCAACCGAGTCAAAGGCTTTCTTTACATCCACCCAAGAGTACAGACTGTTTCCATATTCCTTGTTCAAGCATTGGTTAATAAGTGCTTGCTCTTTCGCACCCTGACATTGCTTTCTGGTTCCGAGTTGATTGTCTGAAATCAGCCCAAATCCATCCACAAAGTCACAGAGTTTAACATTTACACACTTCGTTACAAGCTTGTACAAAGTTGGCATACACGTTATAGGACGTAAATCCTTTGGATTCTCACAATCATCTTTTTTTGGAATCAAGTAAGTTAATCCCGTGTAAAACCAACTCTCTGGCATGTACTCACCCTTGATTATCCTGATTACTTCATTACACAAGAATTCATGTAATGATTCCATTTTCTTGATGAAAAAGTTATATGTTCCATCGCATCCGCACGCCTTCCAATCAGGCACATATTTGAGCATATAATATTACTTTAATAAAATTTAATTTTTTTAAATTCCTTGGTTAATAATAATATTTCCAACAAAAATACAATTATTAATTTAAATAGTTTAATTATTTTAAATAAATTAATTAGAAATTTAAATAAAAATTTTATTCTGAAATCTGCCATTTCTAAAATGGCCACGATTTCGCCAGGAATCAAAAATGGCAAATTAGAGAGAGTTTACTTTACTTTATAATTAAATGGTTAAAATCAGCTGTATCAATAAAAAACTAGTTTTTTCGATAATGTACTTTATCTAAAGAATGTCAAAGGTACTTAAAAATAAATGAAAACTAAAGTTCAAAATTTTGTACATACATTGGAGTATTTAAGTAAATTTTTTATCAAATAATAAATTATGTGTTCATTCGCCACATTCATTTGTGTTTTTATTTTTAAAACCTACCAGTCTCATATATCAATGGATGATGCGTCCTATCGGATAGTCTAAAAATTAATTACTAATTTTATAGACAGGAGATGAAATAGCTGTTCCTCGAGTAACAAAATTTAGTATTTATTGATTTTTTAATATTCTCAGCTCTCAGAAAATCCACATTTCAAACTTAATAAGTTGATATTTGTATATTATTTCTAATAATTCACAATTTTTGAGCTAGGCAAACGTAAATTTGAAATTTTCCTTTGTGTTTTATAAGAATTATACTAGAATGATTACATTTTTAAAAATATTACAAATCAGAAGTTTTTACTTGGATCCGAAAATTTATAAATTTTTGCATCAAACAGTTTTCATTCCAAATCTTCTATTTGGTTTAGAAGACAGGTATTTCTCTAAGCAGTACCAGAATATCGTCACAAAGTTAGAACAGACTCCCCGTTACAAACTTAAACTAACATTTAGCCCTAATTTGAGTGATCATATCCCTGATTGGGTTAATTATGAGATTGCTACAATAAAAAAGAGATCTATAAATACATGCAATCCTATTGTACGTATCTCAGAAGAGCATGTCTGTTAGTAACATCAGTTTAGCAATTGTATCGTCAAATTAACACCCCTAACCTTTTCATGTTTTCTAAGAATAGAACGTTACCTTTATTTATACTCTGTTAATATCCAATTGTAAAATATAAAATAAATGTTTATTTGAATTTCTAACTCTATTTTCAAAAAATTATATTACTTTTTACTTAAAACGTAAACTATAACACAAATTCAACAGAAAAAAACAAAATAAATAAAATCGACAGTTAAATACAAGTTTAGTTATAAAAAGAGTCATTAGAAAACAAATTATCAGATCCCTATATGTTCATCAACTTGATTCAAAACCTTTTGTTCTTGAGGATTATTAGAGGTTCATTTCCTGTAGAGGATGCAGCCAAATACATCCCCTGTCTCATCTTTGGGTTCATTTCATTGTAACGAGGCATCATAGGATGCTATAAAAATAATACCAAAACAATCCACATTATTGAGCGAATTATTCGTCGGAACAAAGCTACCATGCAATGCCTCGTCGAATTGAGAGAATTGACGAGGAGACTACAAATATAAAATACAACAAAACCGTCATTCTAGGCCGACCGTACATAGAGGGATTCCCCATACCTCTCATATCTCCCATCATATAACCACCAGGAATTCGAGGATTCTATTTTTTATCATTTTATACAATACTGACCATCATACGATTTGGATGCATCATTCTATGACTTTCATGTATAAAACGTTGCTGCATTCTTGGATCTCCGAGCATCCCTGGCGGATATCCTCCAGGAAAGTTATTTATTCTGGAAAAATTATTTAATAACTCACGGCTGTCCGTAAGATTGAAAACGTTGGGGATGACCGTAGTGGCGTATCATTGGACTATTCTAAATTGATTATATAAAATAATATTAACAGGTAGATGAGGGGATTGTTCACGTCGGATGTTTGATTTAACATCTTCAGGAGTTGTGCCTAAAAATATTTGCCAAAAAACACTAAAATTGAATTAATTGTAATTCTAACGTCCACCAGTTCATTAACACTCCTGGAGATGTTCCAACATGCATAGGCTTTTCGTATTTGAGCTATTTAACATGAATATAATAAGTCAACTTCTTCTCTTAGCATATGGGCTATATGTTCGACGCCAAAATGACAAAGGTATTCACAGACGTACACAAATAATCTTTATTTATGCTTTAAGACATATAAAACCTTTCTTCTTTAGATAAATCAGCAATAGAGGGATCCATTTAACGTCATAACAAAAAATAACAATTTATCATATATTAATTACCTTTTTAATTTATTTTAAAAAATAATAATAATTTAGTGGTATTCGAAGGTCATCTTGTCGACTATAAATTAAAAGTATTTGTTTGTTTGTGACTATTTTTAGTCAGGTAAAAGATCAAGCAAAACATAAATTTCCAGGCAATTCAATTCTACCCAAAAGTCGTTCAGAAAATGAGATTCACAGTATGACGTATTATTATTAATAGCACGTACACAGAACCAAAGAAATGTTAAATTAGCTAAGGCCCCTTTTGTGCCGCACGTTCAGAAATCTTGTCCACCAGGCGTCTCCATCGGGGTGCTAAGCGAACATTATCCGACTTTCCTCTTTTTATCTGAAGTACTGCTATTCTGATCCTCCACACTCTGTGGACTCTTCCTTTAAGACAACGATGTATAGCAAAGCCAAGTCCGTAGTGGTTACATTCGGAGTTTAGCAGTCTATACTCTCTGTAATTCTCCTCAGCTGCATCCCTCACTTTAGTCTCCTGTATGCTGCATATGGTGACCTTATATGATGTTAAATCATCTGTCAAATCCTCCCTTTTCTGCACTTCTTTTAAACCTCGGACATTGAATGACGCCAAAGTGAACTCATTATTCGAAACGTGCGAAAAAGACATTTGTTTTAAGAACGATATCACCAGTTCAACCAATAAACAATATTACGTAATTTAGCGAATTGGAGCTAACCTCTTAATTTATATCCTCAGACACCTGAAAACAGCTACGGAAGAATTTTTAATCAAAGACTGATTTTTGAGGCAAGTTGTCAAGGCACCGAAATTTGTACTTTGAAAAAAGGGTCGAATCGCAATTATTGTGAATCTGCCAAAAAAACAGTCGATTATTTGGCGACGAGATGCAATAAGATGTTAAATAGTAATGAAATTCTAAGTCATGAGATTTTTTAATTTAAACTTGTGTCGTAGATATTGAATCACATATTCAAAGAAACTGAAGACTCATTCAGTAGTAACAACTGAGAATGTTGAGATTTGAATCGATACGACGTTAATGACGTATATTAGAGTAAAACATAACAAGCCGGACATATTTGTTTTGGATAAAAAGATAGTGAGATTACTTTAGTAAAGGTTGGAATCACTTTTTAGAAGATTCTAAAGATGGTCGAGGTAGAAAAACTTCATAAACACGACCTTCTCACTGGAGAGTTGTCTCAAATAATACAACGAGAAAGTTGAAATTATTTCTATTGTTTTGACTTGGGTGTTTGGATAATAAGTAACTTCTACAAGTCATAAATGGATGTTTTGGATGTGGATATAATTCAAAAGCACAAATTCAATCTATTGTACTAAAAAAAACCCTTGAAAGCATTTTATTAGAGCAGGGGTTCCTAACCTTTTTAGAGCTCGCACCCCTAAATATTTTTTACAAACTCTCGCACCGCCAGGTTTGTAAATCGAAAAAAATTAACAATTTAACATTGAACAAAATAAAGTTTAAATTAACAAAAGTATACAGTAACACAAGAACAAAAGTAATCAATTAATGACTTCTTTGTTCTTGTTTATTTTCAATGATTTTGTCAAATCTTGGCACTTTTTTGCTAATCACAATACGAATGTTCGGGATTCAGGCGATTTCTGTATTTAGTTTTAATTGCCAAAAGAGGACTGAATCCTGACTCGCATAAGTATGTCGTTTCAAATGGAATAATTTCATACAAAGCCTTTTGAAATAATTTTGAATACATTTTCACTACTGAACTCCAAAAATGCTCCAATGTACAATTGTGAAACTCTATTTTAAGTGCTTTGTTCGAAAATCAATCAGATCCCCTTTGAGTTCACGATAATCTGACATAATTTTCAGATTATACGAAAATGGACTCAAAATCCATTCATCCGTAATATTTAAATCTGTTCCGAAATATCCTTCAAAAGACGTGGACAATACTTCTAAATGAGATAATTTCTTTACGAAAAGTAGGATTCATTGAATTGTCGACCACCTTTTCTAAAATTGGGAAATTCGTGAGATTGTATGTTTCTATTTGTCGAAGCCAAAGAAATAATTTATTTTTGAATGCAGCCATTTTTTCGTGGCATTTGAGTATGCTAACATCTGTACCTCGAAGAGATAAACTCAAATTATTCATGTGAGTAAAAATGTCGGTCAAATAAGCCAGCATCTGAGTAAATTCGTGGGATTCCAAATATTGCATTGCCGCTAATATTAGTTCCACCATATTTATTTAGAAAGTCCTGTTCCAGTCTGGAAGGTTTCATATTCTGATTAGAGAATATAGCCTCACATAAGAAACATTTGGGCCTTTGGAGATCATCGATTTTAGTATATGTAAATCCAAAACGGGCATAATAATCATTCCAGTTTCTCTTTTTCATAAAAACAAAGAATAAACGTGACAATTTGAAATAAAAAAACTTAGATAAAATAATATATTTTTTTGAATAAATAAAATTATATAAATTTAATTTCCAATAAAAAAGTTAGGTATAATCTAAAAATAAGATTTCAGTTTTGAAAAATATTTGCTCTTTAAAAAATTAACTACAAATCTTAAAAATCTCGCACCCCCTAAATTTTTGCTCGCACCCGCGGTTGGGAACCGCTGTATTAGAGCATCAAAATGGGATGCGTTTTTAAAAGAGTGATGCTAGTGAGATTATTCATTGTCTACAACACAAGTCTCTACGATAAGTAAAGATTGACAGAATCGCGCCCGTGTAAGAACAATGGTGGAGTGAATATCAGATCGTGATGGTAGACAAGAAATTGTAGTTAGAGAGCTAAGGAATAGCTCAAAACGAAAAAGAAGAAATTAATACAGCAATCAATATTAAATATTTTAATTTGGACCTTAACAAATGTATAAGAATTCATTTGTATGTAATTGTGACTTTTTACCAAAATTTCGATTGAATTCATCAATATCAATACTTTTTCTGATGTTTCAGTTAAATTCACGTTTTACTAATATAATTAATTCGATTATACAGATAAGTCGACCGCACCAGTTTTTATTCTGTCAATTTTATGAAGCAAGAAATTGTGTAAGATAAAAATATTACTGAAATTGTTTTTAGAGTGAAACTAAATTCAAAATATTAATGTTTTTAATAAATTAAAAATATTTTTTAAAAACTTTTCACGTGGTTTTGTAGTTATGCCGTTTTGCTCTAAAAAAATTATTGAAAAAATGGGATGGAAAGAAGGTTAAGAGTTTACTTATTGCTATGAAGACTTTAGGTGAGGGATTGGGAATAATTAATCAGGGAATTACCAAGCCAATCATTCAGAGATCTCAAAAGTCAAAACATGGGGTAATTACAATTATATTATATTTTAGCTTGGGTATGCTAATTCTGTTGATTCTGGAGATTCCTGGTGGGCTAAATCAGCAAATGATTTATTAAATACAATTATTGTGGTAATATTTTATATTATGATTTTGCGAATTAGAATAAAGAAATAACGCTGTCTAATGGAAATAAAAAATCCAAAAAATCTTCAAAGTTTATTTATTTGTTAATTTTTGAAGTAGAATTAAACCCCCCAAAACGAGGAATGGTAAACTCAATCGAATTGAAAAACAAGATTTGTTATTTTCAAAATTAAAAAATATAAAGGAATGACTGCGTCTTTATGGCGTATTGATTTTTTAATGTTTTTGATATATTTTATTCAAATAAAAATGTTATCATAATTTGTCCAATTATTGAGTTAGAAAAATAAGAACTAACCACTATTTAATCAATGATATATTTTCCATCTGTATCTACAACTTTTCCGACGTTTAAAAAGAATCTCAATGCCTTTTAGTAGAAATCATCGGATTTTGACTCGAAAAATTTATTCAACTAAGCTCTGAATACTACATTATTGTTAAAAAAAACTTATACACATAGCATTTAAAAGTGATCGTAAAAAGTGAAAATCTGTTGCTGTAAAATCAGGTGATTATGGCGAATGTGGCACCGTCTTGCAGGCGTCTGCTTGAACAGTTGATTTGACAACTTTTGATATATGAGGACGAGCATTGTCAGGCATTACAAGAACATTGTGCTGTCGATTATGTCACTTTTACTGAATAGTAAAAATGCTTTTTCACACACTTATGAGAACAATTTATTTGCTTGAAAATTTCCCTGTTGTTTGGAATGGATCTTCAAGGTAAAATTAGTTTAAATGGTCTTTGAAAAGTTTAGTTCAGCGGCCAGAACGAGGTCCATGTTAATCAAAATTTTCTTTTTTTGGACGTATCAAAACAGCAAGGCGCGGTTTTTTACATTGCATGTTCATATACAAAACACAAATATCACAAATAGCTTTTTAGCAGTAAAACCTCGATAAATGAAAAAAATAAGCGATGCACTTTTTGAACTTGAAATTCAATTTTAATTATCTGAGAGAATAATAAATTAAATGATTCAAATCAAAATAAATAAAATATAACAAATAAATTTTCAAAACACAATCATAAATTAAATAAAAAAGACAAAAACTTTGTTGTCGATTCAATATATCCGCAATTTGTGATAACTGTGTTTAGTAATTTTTACATACTGTAAACTCTTTCGAATTTGCCATTTTTTAACAAAATTTACTAATTAACAACCAATTGACTAAGCCAGTTAGAAAAGGAGAAAGTTTGTTTAAGACTACGCAGTTTAAGACGCCCTCCCAGCCTCACGGATTGCAAAACAGTTGCCGCGAATTACGGCAATGGAGATTCCAGAATCGACAATAATTGTATTTAATAAATCATTTGCTGATTTAGCCCACCAGGAATCTCCAGAATCGACAGGCGTTGAAAAAGCCAAAAGAACTATCTTGGGTCGTCACTTCCTTTGGCGATTCTTCTCCCCAAACCACGTGAGAAAAAAATTGACTAAGCAAGAATTTATTAAATAAGGCTACACTGAAAATGCCGAATTACTTGAAATGTCTCAAGATGATACATCTGAAAATTTCCAAACAGTTTCTTGCGATTAGGTTATTAATGAAAATTTAATTGAGACCAGCAAAAATGAAAATGTGGATTTTGTAGATTCTTTTAGCGCATTGGACACTTTAAGAAACTATTTTAAACTGGATATAACAGACATTGAAACTTTGAACATGTTGGAAAATATTGGTCAAAAACTAAGAAAATCTAAACAAAAAACCTAAATTACTGATTGTTCTAAATAAAAAATTTTTATGTGTTTGTAAGAAAATAATTTAAGAATCAATTAAAAAAAACCCTCTCAAATCCGCAAAATTCTCGAACCCGCCATTTTTGGTTCCTGACCGTAATGTGGCGGATTCAAGAGAATTTCTCCTAAACTGCGGCCAAGTTAGAAAGAGACTCGGGGAGTTGGGAAGAGACTGGACGGGATCATTGTGTTTCCATTCAACAGAGGAAAGCCACTTACCTGGGACTTCACGTGTGTGGACTCATTCTCTCGTCAGAACCTGCTGATATCTGCATCCACCTCTGGCTCAAGAATAATTTCTTACACAACTGCTGAATGCAGAAAGATGTGGAAGTAGTTTTCACTTGTGAAGAAGTATCAATTTCTTTCATTCACAGTTGAGACTTCCGGTTCCTTGGGAGGAAAGACCATCAGCTTCGTTCAGGAAATCGGATCTCGAATTTTTACATCCACAGGCGACGGCCGCGAATCAAGATGGTTTTTTATGCAGATATCCATCGCGACAGTACGCTCTAACTCTTTTTCAATCTCGTCAGCCTCTAGCATGGCAAACTAGGCGGTTTCCTTTTTTGTCTAATGTTTTGTTTTTTATCTTATGGGAATAAAAAATTATTCTCTAATATTGATGCTAAAAATCAGAATCAAAGTCAACAAGAAAATAATTAAGTTAATCAGCAGTTCATTTTATTTCTTTGATTATAAAAAAAATTTCAAGAAAATTACCAAGCTTCCCCTTCACTGGTATCTAAAAATTAAAGTCAAAACAAGTCACCAGAGGAATATAAATCGGCTTTACGTTCATTAAGGACATCAATAACAGACTGCATTATTCCTGGTACGGGTTTAATGTCATTTTTTGGGTTTTTATCTTCAGGAGAAACATGACGAAGTGTTTTCCCAGATCTTATTTCGCTCAGTAAATCTAATAAATGTAACTAAAATAAACACTACTGGCTGGTTTGGCATTGTCTTTGTGTTCTTTAGCTGGGGTAAATTCCGTGTTTTTTAATTTTGGACTACCACTTCGAATTTGAGAAAGAAGATTGCCTTTATAAAATTATGTTGTTAAAAATACTTCTATCAGGTAAATTATTATCTTTTTTTGATGGAATATTTAAGGCAGTTGGAGGTGTTGGTACATGTATCTTTTCTGATACTTTATCTTCAATTGAATCCAACTTGAAAATATCATAACCAATGAAACCTCTATTTTTCTTTTTTGGTCGGCTTTAGTAACTTCATTTCTTTTTTGATCAGAGGGTGTTGCTTTTGTAGGCCACATAATTGACTCTGGTGATAAATTTGAACCATGAGTTTGCTTATATGAGCTCATTTTAGAAGGCATATTTTTATTAACATTTCCTCCCCTTGATTCAATATCAGAGGAAATGAAATTTGATGAAGAATCATTGTTTATTTTTTGATTTAATGGCGAAAAATTTGATGGGGGTAGAAAATTTGGAACATCAAAACAACCACTTAATCGGGGAATTGATGAAGTTGGCGATTTTACATCAGAGGACAAATCCAACTTTGAAGATGGTATATTTCTTTGTGGTTTAGGCTGTTCATTCGAAGGAGGAACTGAAAATGTAGATTTTGGAAGTGTATCTGGAGGAGGTCGTGAAAATGATTTTTTTGGAAGATTATCTATAGAGGGTCGTGAAAAAGTTGATTTCGGGAATTGGTCTGTAAAAATGTTTGGCAGTGGCGGGTTTAGAGAAGTATTGGGAGCATGTGAAAAAACTTGTTTTGGAATTTCAATGTTTTCGACTTTTGAACGAGCAATAAATGGATTTGTGATTATTTGAGATGACGATGGCAAGGGTTTTTGTGATAAATTATTTGATATATCCAATTGTTCAGATCTAAAAAATTTATCGGGAACAAACGGAGGAGGCATAAAATTTGGTTGCATGTTCGAATGAATATTAAATTGTGAATCTGAATTGATGTTTCAAACAGACTTCATACCTGACAATGAACTCTTATTTAATGGCGTATTTGATGACATGTCATTAATCGATTCAAAATCGACAGGAATAGACATTTCAGCTAAAAATAATATATTATTCATTACTTTTAACGTTATTATCGCCAATCTTATTAAAACAATATTTTGAGCCATTATCTAAAATTAATGATTTCATATATTTACATACCAAAATTCATGCCATATTTTAATGTCAAGTCCGCTTCCCCTGTGTGTCTAATAGTATAAAAAATTCCATTTGAAATTACATTGGATTACGTGGTTCTCCGATTACTATATCGTCAAAATTAACTAAATTCTGGCTTTCTTTTTTCTTTGATTTAGAACCTAAGAAGTAGAAAAATTATTTATTACTTTTTTTAGTTTTTTTGGGAGCAGTATTTTTTATTTCATTTAGGTTTCCTTTACAATTAGAAATAGAAGAAATGAGCGATTGTACGATTTTTGGGTCTTTTAGTTGATCATCAGTATATCCTATCTCACTGAATTTATTTTTAGCTTTTTCATCAAGTACAATCCCCTTTAAAATAAATAAAGCTACAATTTGACTTACAGATTCTCCATAGTGTAAAACAACATGAGGATCCTTCGGTTCAGAAATCAGACAATTGCCATAATCAAAATCATCTAGAATTCTTTTAAACATTATTACTTGTATCTTTTTTTCCAAAGAATGAAATTTTACGACTTTTATTTTTTAAATCTGATGTTTTAAATATGTTAATATAAACCTTTTTTAAATTTTTCAATTACAGATTTGCTTTTTCTTGTGGTAGATTCAGCTAAAAATAAGTAAATGAAATACACAAACGAGAACTTGTTGAGTCGATATTGTAAAATCCTTTTTCTAAAAATTAAATTATGAAATAAAATGATAGTGTAATGTATAATATTGAATCATAGAAATATTGAAATAAAATAATATTCCTACCTCGTATATTGCGGATCATTTCGAGCTTGGTTTGAACGTTTTTAATAAATTTTTTCGCGTCTTGCTCAAAGGCAAAGTTCAATCCGATAACTGAGTCCTAACAAAGTAATCAAAGTAATCTATTAGCATATTGACCAAAATTCAAGAAATTAGGTCAAATCAATATAAAAAATAAGTCAAACTTTAGTTTCAAAAGAATGAAGAAACTGTGTCTGTTCAGAATAAGGCATTTTATAATAAAGATCTTGTTTCAGAATTAGTTCACACTTTAGAGATGAATTTGACAAAAATACTGATTTAAGATTATAAAATGCCAAAACAAAACATTTTCCAATATGATTTTTCACTAAACAAATTACTCCTGTTGCTTGGTGTCTCCATGAACGAGGTATATCGTTGTTTACATTATATAGTTGAGCAATAGTAGAATATATTATCTATATATTAAATCACGTATTATTAGGTTACATACTTCTCTTCCTCTCCCCATACAGTATATGAGCTGCTGATTTTCTTTATGTGAGATCAATGGACTTAAATATTGATTCATCTGGGTCAATCTATATAAATTTTATGTATTGATGTGAATCATAAATGATTCATTTTGGCAAATTAATTATATATTAAAATACACACCTGATTCAGAACTAGTTTAAAATTTCTTTAAAAGCGCAAATATGACGATTTGAACTTAATTGATAAAATAACAATTAGGAATAAACAAAATATCTTAAAATAGAATTATTATAATAAAATAATTGACGCCATATTTAAGATTAAATTTATTTGAATAACAGATCTATATATTGGAAATTTTCTGCGAGGTGAAATATGTTTAACAAACCACAAAACCGCACTGCCGTATTGACTATATCTAATTTACGAGAATTCGTTTTTTGTGCTATTGTTGGCTCCTGGTAGTCTTACATCCCATTTAAGTATAGAACTACTAATTTTTTTAAAAATCGACACTCCTGGTCCTTTCTTTTGGAAATAAAAAAAATTTTCTTGGAGTTTCAAAGTTTTAGTTTTTAATATTAAAGCTATTTCTATGTCCAGGTATTAAATTCTCCAATGATTTTTATTGTTGTTGATGAATGATGATCGATATAACATTGATTTTGATTGTTTGTACGAACAAACTAAACTACAGTCACTCCACTCAATTCCTCAGTCGTCTTCCTACTAATTCAGTAATATCGTGCTTCCTTAATGGGAAAGTTAAATAGAACAATGTCCTAATTATTTCGTTATACATTCCATCGGATTTCTTGTGCAAGAAAATATTTGTCGAGCACAATATACTTTTTGGTTAAAATGGTTAAAACAACTGTAGATGCTATTGCAGTCAAATTTATTTGAGATTCAAAATCGTTTTTCCGTCATAAATTAGTTCCTGTGATTATAGAAATGATTTCGACATTTCTTTAATGGATATTTTATAAATAACTCTCGAATATTTGTATTAATTTAGGTTATATTTTTTACATTGCTCATGATCTAAGAGCTCGTCTGTTTTTTTTTTAAAAAACAAGAAAAATAGAGAAGAGAAATTAACTAATTTAGATGAGTCGCCGAGCGGATGGACAGGCAATTTCCACGTAATATCGCGAACGATATCCGCTGAAAAAGCCAGCTCGTTTCGCGACTGTCGTGACTCCTCCTCGAGATGATTGAACCAATCTCTGAGAGGAGTTTGAGGGCTTTAAGTCCAATTATCACACTGGTCTCAAAAGCCAGGGGAATGAAGCAGCAGGAATCGGTCAAAGAGGCATATTTTGCAGTTTTCCTAGATTCGGCAAGGGCAGATGCAGATCCAGGACGAGAAGCGGAGTCAACCAGCGATGATGGAGAAAATGAGTCTACGCAGGTAACATCCCACACGAGTGCCATTCCCTTCCTGAACGGGAATAATGTCGACCCGTCGGGGCGTTTTCCATCTCCACGGTCTAGTCCTATCGGTTCCAACATCGAGGGAAATCCAGCGGCGTTAAGCGTGCGTCACAACGTCATTCAATGAGGCGTGCCTGGGGATCCTGCCGGCACTGAGGCGACAAGAGAGAGACTGTAAACCTCTCCTGTCAATGAGTTGTCCACATCTGCAATGGTGCGGCTGGCAAATCTCTATGCCAAGCCGTAAACAGATTCCGATGCGGACAGATTCGTCGTCCAGCAACATTCCAGCCGAGGAAATCGGCAAAGCGTCAAGCCAATCGCCCGAGTGGGGTTGACAGGCACAATTGATGCTTGCCAACTGAAATTGGTCAGCACGTAGGCGGATGTCTTCGAGTACATGGGAGCAATGTATATCATCCCAGTTCTTTTGAACTGAGGGGGCGTCCGGGATTTTAAGCCCACGAGAAATCCACATGTTGACACCCGCCGTATATTCCAACAACTCGGGCTGTTCAGGGGAGGGGAAGAGAACAGAGTTGAAGGAACTAGCAGAGGCAGACAACGAGGAAAGGTAACATGGGAGGGATAAATCAACACAAGAACGAATGCCGATGCCCCCGTAACGAATAAGTAAATTAACCCGTCGCATGTCTGAAGGTTTGAATTTGATATTTACGAGAAGCTCAAGAGCTTTGGAGACCATGTTGTCGAGACAAGACAAGTGATCTTGTTCGAGAAAGCAGGGCGATGAGCGCATGAGATAAGTTAGCTTTGGTATAAAGAGATAGTTCTTGAGCAAGAAAAGGCCCAAATGGGATTCAAGTTTGGAAATGCGGGAGATTAGAGTTTCCAATTCTTCGAGCCTGTCACATAAAGCCTTCTTAGTAGCCTTGCTATTGATTGGGGAACCCAGAATGATGAGGTCATCAAGCTGGGTGATGCCCAGGCCTTCAATATGGTGAGATAAGGTGGAAAAAATAAGTTTGAATTCCGAAGGGCTCGCAGACAAGCATATCAGCTCGGATTTGGATCCATTCAAAGCGAGCCCAAAGGAGGCAAAACCAGAAATAATTTTTTCTATATCATTCCTGACGGTCTCCAAAGCCCCGCCGAGAGTAACATCATCGAGGTACCAAATGTTTACCTCGGAGGACAATTGGCGGGCAATGTGATCAACACCGAGTGAGAATAAAAGGGGCCCAAGAGGGTCGCCTTGTTGAATACCAGTTTCGGACATAATAACATTGTCGGCAAACAAGAGACAGCTGGGGGAGGCGTAAGACAGATGGACGATCGGGTATAAGGCAGGGAAACGACATCGGACAGTTTCAAGGATATGATCGCGCCGAATCGAGTTGAACGCGTTTTTGACATCAATTTTAAGGAGGAATGGGATTTCAGTACATTTTGCAGAAGACAGCTGCCGTATGCAATGGGCGGCTGCTTCGCAGGCTCCTTTCACGCCCACGCCCAGTTGAAATGGCATAAGCTTAGCACTTGCTTTCGGAACCACTGATTGACAAATAATTTTAGCAGCCAGGCGTCTGAAGATGTTGCCCACAGCGATAGGCCGTACACCACCATCACTTTTGTTAAGAGCAGTCAGATTTGTGGAAAAGAGTACGTCCCTAGCGAAAGGAGGGATCGTACCAGAGATGATTCTTGAGCAGAGGGAAGTGATGGCCAACAATAAGCGTCTTCCACCCTCTGCAGTAACAGGGGAAATCAGATCTTTTATATGAATCGGTTTCGAGCCATCGATACCCCCACTGCTACTGAATGGGAAAGAGCTGAGGGCGGCAGTTACTTCCGTCGAAGAGACGGGATATATAGAATCAGTCACCAGATCTGGGATTTCAGATAGATCATCCGGGGTGTTTAGAGCGCAATTGGTCGAGGATTTTGTCAGAAGGGGGGCAATTGTGGTGTTCGAGGAAATAACACGTACTGCACTCCGAACGTCGCCTTGATAAGCTTGCTGCGAACCATTCGAGAAATGTCCTGAGTGCTCCGAATTGGACGAGGGATCCTTTCAGCAGCATCAAGGGAAAAATAGCTCATATCAAATTCTGAATTGTTGAAAAACTCGCAGTTTGTTTTAATTTGCTGCGAGACGAACAAGCGGTCACCACGAAGAGTGCCGTTTAAAGGGCTGCCCAGACAGACAGGGACAAATGAGAGAAACTTGAGCCAATCGCTCCAAGAATTCAAGGCCAGAGCCCGCTCAATAGCCAGAGCCAAGGAGTTAGCAACTTGGATCCTGGCCGATTTAGGAATGGGATAGACTTCGATTTCCGAAAACGAGACAAAAGTACGAGAAATTCGCGAGCTTTGGAACAAGACCGGTCCTTAGGTATTTTGGGAAGAGTCGGGGCCTCGATGTACAGAGGAGTAGAAGAGCAGCGAAAACATTTCCAGTTTGCGATGCTTGCCAAGCTGATCTTCGATAAGCCGACACAGGAGAGGTGGAAGTAGAGTTGGCACGAAGAACAATAACTTCCCTTTTTCCGAGGGCACGTAGGTTCGCACTTGGCAGGGAGACATAGGATCAGAAAAAGAATAAACAGAGAATAATTATTAGATAGATGACAATTACAACAATGAATTATTGAATACCAAATTACAAAAGAACAAATGAAAAGAAAAAGTGCACCACCACAACAACAACGTGCAAAATAAAAAAATCGTCTGTTGTCATAGAAATCACTTTAAAATTGGTATCATAATAGAGTTGACAAAGTTTTAATTGTCATAAATCTATTATAAATATGATGTATATTAACAAGTCAGTAACATTAAATTTTCTAAAAACAATACATTATGTCACATGCCCCATGCGTTATTATATTATTATTAAAACTGTTAAGGAACATAATATTAATTTAAAACTATTTAAGTTTTTTCAATGTTAACCAATCATTGAAAATATCTTTCGTCATAATTTTCCATGCTGTGCGGTTGATGAATATCTGAGAGTATATTTTTCGTCTCCATTTTTCAGTTGTATTTTAATGGTTGTAGTCCTTTGAGAACAATAGGTAATGTATTTCGTGGGGTCTCGGGACGCAGATCTTTGTTTCCTTTGCTAATATGATTCCATTGCCCAGTTAGATAAACATCCTGGTCGATCGTAGAATGTGGACCAAAGGCGCAAACGTGCTTTCGTAATGTCCACACTGACGGGTCTGCTGTGCAGATATTGTATAGGGTGGATTCGATTTCTTGGCAAGGTGAGCCAATAACAATTCTTAACTGTCTTCTATGATGAATCAAGAGATTGTGATTCAGACTCAGATATTCCCCAGATCCTCCGTTGTACAAAAGTATGGGTTAATTAAAAAGCATGGTATTAATTTGGCACGTAAGGGTTCCAACCTCGCGGTTCATGGTACCATAGCTTTAAATTTTTAAAATTTTAATTAAAAATATTTAGATGACAATAATTTCTTATTATAAAAAATTAATAATATTATGGATTTTTATTTTTTCAATGGTTAACCATTATCATTAAAAAACAATAAATTAAGCATGATGTTTAATGCCTCGTTTGTTTGATAAGAATATTGATGAATATAATTTTTTTTTGATATAATTATATTGTGGACATTTTGAATGTTGTACCTATTGCCGTTAAATAAAAACAACAGAGATATCAACTCAGCAAAAAAGCTGAAAATTTTTGTGTGATTTCTGGAAAGCTGTATCTTTAAAGGAAAGATAAAAGTCCGAGGCTTGTAATTACTTTGGATAATGAAGAGGAAATGGCTTTCCATTGCAAGAATATTCACAATATTACTCACTGCGTGTCTGACAATTGGACTGAATTTTAAAATGTACATATTCATGAATTGTGCAAAAGATTCAAGATTAAACAAGTCCACAGCAGGCCAAATAACTCCAGAAGCCAAGGAATTGTGGAAAGGTTTAATTAAACCTTAACAAGATCCTTATTAAAAATGATGAAGCGTGAAAGATATAAAAATGGACAAATCACATAAGTGAAGCTGTCTATTTTTATAACCTTACTGTACATTCATCAACTGGTATCTATTTTATTTTTATTCTTAGGGAAGTCTCCTTTTATAAAATACAGAGGAATTAACGGGTTTAATACTGCAATTCCGGATGACATGGATGCAGAGAATCTCGATGAAATGAGAAATGTGATAAAAAAACAACAAGACTTTGATTTTAATTTTGAACCCCAAATTTGAATAGCCCTATTTCCAAAAAATGAATTAAAAAATGGAGTTTTCATGTGTCAAAATATTCATTTTCAGTTGAAGATAAGGTATCTAAAATAAATTTTATGTATAGATAAGGATCCATAAAGATTATGGAACGAATCCGGCTCTTTTATTGAAAAAATTTGAAAGTGCTTATGGTGATACTGCCACGATCAAATCAATCTTACCTAATAACCGCGTTATTGTAGAATTTTCAGGTGGAGATACCAAGATAGTTCACATGAAAAGAACCAAAAAGTGACAAAATAATTTTTTGGCAATTGGGAAATTTTTTCCAAACAATTATATACATAAAAAAAGTAATCCGAAACTAAGCCTCATGGACGGGAAGCCGACGTGATCGAGAAAGAATTAGAGCAGGGGTGGCCAACCGGTCGATCGCGGCATGTTTCGTGGTCGATCGCTCGATATATAAATTGCTAATTATTTTTTTTGTGTTTAAATTATTATAAAAAAAATATTTATCAATATTAAAGTAAGTATTTTTCACGTGTCTTGTTATGAGGTGTAACAAGTCCAAATCATATAAATTTAATGCCAAATGGGAAAAAGACTATATTTTTACGATGCACATGTATGCTATGCAATAAAATCATTTCATTACCAAAAAGGGGAAATCTTTGTCGGCATTTTAATTCTTTACATCCCGAGTTCAACAAACACTTTCCTTTAAATTCCTTATTACGGGAAGAGAAAGTTGAACAATTAAAAAAATCTTTTTTTTCACAACATACAATTTTGAAAAAGTTTATTAATTCGTCCAGATCTGCAACAATTGCATCATTGCGAGTGACTCGTCTCCTCGTAAAACACAAAAAACCTTTCACTGATGGGGAAATTTTAAAATCTTGTTTTTTGGAAGCTGCCGATTCACTATTTGATGGTATGAAAAATAAACAGGAAATTTCAAATTGCATCAAAGAGCTTCAGCTCTCAAAACAGTCAATTGTCAGAAGGGCTGAAAGCATTTCTGAAAATCTTCTTTCGCAGTTAAAAAAGGATCTTTACGCATGTTCGTGTTTTTCAATTTAGCAAGATTTTGACGTTGATCGAAGAAAAAGTCAAATAGAAATTATAAATCTAAAAAATGACATCACTTTAAAATTACATTCAAATGTCAACATGTGGAAATTTATGTCTCAGGAAAAATATTCAATTTTGATTGATTTGTATCAACGAATTCTTTCATGCTTTGGAAGCACATATTTATCCGAAACATCATTTTCAAGTATGAAAATGATAAAATCTCAATACAGGACACGTTTAACGGATGACCATCTTGGGGATTGCATGAGAATAGCAATAAGCTTATACGAGCCAGAATTTGAAATAATCGCAAGTGAATTACAATGCCAAAAATCGCATTAATTTTTAATTGTAAAATAAAATTTTTGATATTAAAATATATAAGTCGATCTCCAAAAAATCGCAAAATGAAAAGTAGCTCGCCGGTGAAAAAGGTTGGCCACCCCTGAATTAGAGCGTACTATCGCAAGGGATATCCGCTCGATAAACCATCTTGATTTGCGGGCGTTGCCTGTGAGAGCAGACATGCTTACATAAGCGAAGAATAATTAATTTTAAATTTTATTTTACGTTTTAAACTTGAGATCTATATATGATTTAAACTAAAACTGGATAGATTTGAGTTTTCGATAAGAGATCTATAGATGATTTTTAAACTAAAAACTGTATAAAAGAAAATGTCCTTGTTTGTTTCAATGTCATCAGAGAACAGAAGCAACGGGTGCGAGCGACGGCTTTGTGTCTACTCAATAGCCGCCAAGAGCGAATCAGATGATCAATTCACTAATGGGTAAAAGATTGTAGGTCTTTTTGTTGCTACGTGAATAGCAACATCCAGACATCTCCACTTATTAACCTTTACTCAATCTTCGTCCACCACTTGTTCTCCTGTCCTAGACCACCAGAAATTTCGCTACCACGCGCAGCGCTTCGGGATCTCTGGGAGCGACCGGCCCAGCCTTTGCGTCGCTTAATAGTCGCTAGCTCCCTGCATGTCGGGCAATTCGGCGCTACTAACTAACTAACCATATCCTTATTATCTAACCATGTCCTAGAATAGTTCTTATATCAAAAAATGTTGCAACATGTTTAAAGAATTTAAATTAAGAAAACACAGTAGAGAAATAATTAAAATTAACCTTGTGCAGTATCAACACTTTTTCATGACTTTAAGAACTGTAATAATGATTTTAAAAAAGTTTATAAAATTAATTAAAAAATTGTTGTTACTAAAAAATGAATTAATATCTGAGGTAAATAGTAGAATCATTTTCTACATTATAATAATCCAGTTTTTGCGTATCGTCATCAATTTCAACCATTTTGCCCAAATCCTTTCATATTTCTATAAAAAAGAAAACTTTGTCAAATAAGAAAATAGAAAGTACATTCTTGCGCTGTATTTCAAACAATTTCCTCAATAACATTTTAAATCTGCATATCTCAATTAGACCTATTTAAAATGGTATAAATAACAAAAAATAACATGGGAATTTCTTCACCAACTCCTTCCCAGAATTTTCATTTACAATCTTTAATGCTACAAATATTATAAAATATGAACATATTAAATCCTCCGCGATTGTTTTCTTGATTATTGAGCTCCCGGTAAGCCCGTTTTCAGGACCTTGGTAGAATAAAAAATATTTAAATCCAAACTATTGCATTTTTGTGATTCTTTTTTGAATTTATTGCTGTCAAAACGGCTCTTGTTTGCAGCTTCAGCTAAAAATCGTTCATTGAATGTAATTTCTATTCTGTTGAGGACCTTTATATTGGTTAATATAGAAATTAGCAATGGTCTCTGAGAATTTTTAATTGTACCAAAATCACAACACAATTCCCTCAATTTTGGAAGGAAATTTAGTTCCTCAAATGAACATATCTATATAAAATGCATTATTAGACACTAACATCATCAATAGGACAATCTTTAAGATAAAGTACAGATAAGGCTGGAAATATTCCAGCTTCATTTTTGGGGATTTTAATTGAACGGATAGGATTCGAAGAGATATTTAGAAAATTCAATCTATAAATAATTTTAAAAAATAAAATAATAAAAAATACACTTTTTAAGAAAACGAAGATCGTTGATGTTATCCCACGACGAAATAAGATTAAAGCTCAGATCAAGCGAAGTCAACGAATCATAAAATACAGATAAATATGATATTTCCGAAATCAAATTTTGACTCAATGAAATTGTTTCAAGTCCAGTCCACATACACATTGGAATAGAAACATTATCGAGAAAACAGCAATTTAAAGCAATGGAAACAAGAAAATGTTTTTCCCCACTTTTTTCTTTCCATTGAATCTTATTAAAACTCAAATCAAGAAATTCTAAATTTTGAATTTTCCTACAAATTTCCAAAACATCCTCTCCGTTTGATATCAGAGAATTGCACAAATTCAGTTGAGTTGTCTGGCCAAGAAAACTATCAATTTCTTCATTATTTTCCGGTTTACCAAGACCGTTAACATAATAGTCGGACAAATCAATAATAGTAATAAAATTATATTTTCTAATAAAATATAAAAATATAAAACTTGGCTGATTCTTTTAATTTTTTTGCACCAATAAAATTTATTGATTTATTAAAGATGGTAGTGATGACTTGGTCCTCTTCAATTTCATTTGATGTTAAATAAAAATTATATTTTTTTATTAAAGCTTCATAAAATGTTAAGCCGAAATTTGCCTTTGAAGGAGAAATGAATGATCCACTTTGTGGGTTGCTTAAATGTTATAATAGAAATGCAAACTTGGCTTTGAAATAGAATTGGCCATTAAATGTTCCGTTGTGTTTACCTCTTGATGAGTCATCCCAGTCAACACCAATCCACGTTCCTTAATAGATTTCATAGTGACGGTCTTAAACCATTTTTATCCTTTACTTCACCGTGGTACTTCACAGTTCCTATGGAGCCATTAAGCTCAACACGATCACCACATGAAATAGTCATGATATATCTAATAGATTTTTAAATAAAAAAATTAAAATAGTAACTTTAATTAAAACAATAAAAAAACACTAAAAATAATTAGTTTTCCTGATTTGAATCAGTGTTCCGACTACAACGACATGACAGTTGCGTATAGGAACAGTTCAAACTCTTCATAGAACAATATTGTAAAAATGAACTTTCTTTGCACAAATGTTCAAATATAGGCAGATGATCCTTAAATTACATTAAAGTTTGTAGCATTTTGAATTGTAAAAATTAAAAGTACAGTAAATTCCCTAAAATAACCCAACGTGGCTCTAGGCTTAAAATTCAACAAAAAATTAAAATAATGAGTTATAAAGATTAAAATACTGTCTGTCAGTGAATAGCTGTTAGATTTTCTTATGTTTGAAATAAACACTTCGAGGAGGACAATTAACGATATTTTTAAGAATGATTTTCGAAGAATATAAAAGCGTTAATTCCCATATGAAAATTTTCAAAGAGATGGAATATTCGAAAATTGATGAAAAGCTGTCGAGTGGATGGATCTGATGGAATTGCAAGGTATTTTTAATTTGTTTAAAGTTTTAATGTGCATTACTAGACGATGTTAGAATATCTAGCAAAATTAAAAATTTTACTAAGGTGCTTCTTCTCGATAATTTTGAGAACTCTACCGAATTTTTATTCATACCGTTTGAATCATTTTTAAACAGTTTTGAATTGTAGGAGAGATTTGTAAAGAGATTTTATTGACCAAAGGACCAGGTTAAGCCAGTTAATTATAATCCATCGTGATTCCCGATTCATGTCGCAAGCGAAGTAGATCCTTCTGAAAGCTTCGAGCCTGCCCGCAATGATCGGACTGAGACGACGATGTCCTAGGGTGAGAGTTCTAGAAGTCCTTTTTCGGTGGTCATTGAGTGCTTCCTAAGCGTTTCAGCTGTTTCGTTCTAGAAGTCCAAGAGATCCCCATTTATCAACTGTTTCGTACCAGAAGTACTCATTACCTTGCGGGCAGGGGGACGATAACGAGAATTGTAAAAATAACATTTTACAACAATATTTATATTTTATAAAAATCAGGTTGACTTAAAAGCGATGTTTGAAATCATTATTAATTCTGACACAAAATAATTTAAGTAATCAAATATAAAAATAAAACATAATATCTTGTAAAAATAGACGTGGATACACTAATAACGCGGAAACCAAAGTCCAGTAAAATGAATCGCATATATTTATACTGGATGAGGTAAAAAGAATAATCATGCTGATCAAAGTTGAAATAATTTTTCTGCAATTACTGAAACAAGAGAAAATAGAGATAATGAACAAATACGACGTGCGTGTTGTGAACTAGCGGTAAAACACAATGCTAAAGTGAACATAATGCCTCTAATGTTAACTTAGGATGATAATATCAGCAAGTTTTACAAACGCCATAAGAATGCACGAAAGGTAGTTGATACAATCAAAGGTTCTATAATTGATAAATTGACTTGAAAATGGTATAGCAGACTACAGTTATGGAAAAAACTCTTAAGAGTATTTAAGTAAAGTACAAAAAGGATTTTTATGATAGCCGACAGGGGAATAAGCAGAAGAATTCTGTCAGGTGAAGGAAGCGAGAGAAGGTCACTCAATCTAAAACGGATTTCTGTGCCAGGAATTGTGTCAATAAAAATATCTGGAAAATGGTTTCAAAAAGACGTGTGTCAGTTGAAAACTTAGATTCTCTATATTAAAAAAATCTGTCGTTTATTAAATTTCATCCTTAAATTAACTAACAAATATTTAATTAAAATGGGGAATAAGTTATACACGAATTAATAAAGAGCCTGGAGGTCAGCTCAAAGTCGCCGCACTGCGTATCGAGTGGCAGTTTCCGCGGAGCACTGCGACCGAGATTCGCTGGAAGAGCCGTCTGGCACTCATGATGATCCTTAATTATGATGATTTAATTACACTCGAGTAAAAAAACAAAACATTTCAAATATAAAAATGGATCAAAGTGAGCTACTCAATTATTATTGAGATTACTATTTTTTTCAACAAGCTTCTCAATGCCAAGTGATTCACCATCGGGAATACCATAGCCCTTTAACATCCCCAATGGATTAGAAGGAGTAATACAGGAGTCAGAGGGTTCCTTCCTAATACACCGATCAATCTCTATCGACGAAAAGTACGCCACACACTATACAATATTAAAACACACCAACAGAAGGAAGATCTCTCATTCCAAGAGAATTAGAAAAGGCACACCTCGTTAAAAGATGGGCAACTTGTAATAAAAATGCAGCTTCATAACGTTTAGAAGAAGGCACTATAAATCGTACTTCATCGTGAATGCTGAGTGCCAGACGGCCACTAATTCCAGCATCAGACATCAACCAACGAGTTGCTGTGAGCAATAAATGCAAAAAATCGACAGCAGAGCTCTGTATAACCCAATTTAGCCGAGAACGAGAAAACTATTTTATGTAAAAAATAACTACTTTTTGACCAACAGCAGACGGTGTCAGTGCCTGTGATATAAGACAACCTAGAAATGGCGTACGAGGGTTCTCTGAAAATGCAATTGCCTCCATCACATTAAAGACGTCAGATTCGCTAACAAATGATTTAGAAATATACCTTCCTCCAACCCATCGATAATCTCTGGATAGGCTAAAAAGATTAAATATATTAGTAAACCTCACACGTCTCCCTTTCGTCTGACGATACAAATTATTTGCCTTTAATAAAGCCTCCTCCTGCGACAATTTCGCATTACAGGCCATCATCATTGCGGCAGTTGAGTTTACTCCAGAACCATAAATTCGGGAAAAATTAAAAACCTAAACAAAATATTCCAAATTTAAACCTTAGCCTGAGAACGAGAGAGTCCAATGATCTCAGCAGTGCGACTATGGAGATCGGACCCCTCAGATTTACTTCCCTGATGAAGCATCCACGAAAACCCAGTACTTCCTAAAAATTCACAAAAAACTTATTGCCATGAATTTTTGAAAAATATGCATCCCCAAGAAGAGAAGCAATCCACAACTCCTCCAAATCTACATCTGCCCCAACAAAATGATAGTCCACGGGCGATTGAATCATAGCTTTCAGTTCACTGCCAATACGATCAGTCTGATGGTAATCAAAGCTAACAAATACTCTTGCATTACTAGCAGTCAGCCATGTAGGCTCAACTGCCCGTCTCGTCACTGTCCCTGAGACAATAACACGTGGAAGTATTGCCCCAAATAAACCTTTGGAGGTTGGGGAAGCAATCTCGTTTTGATTTAACCAAACGACGTATTGAGACCTCAAAATGTATTTAATTGTTAAACTTAATTCTATCAAGGTTATTTCGCCAATAAGTCAAAGTTGTGGCCCAAATCAACAAATCTGTGGATTCTGGAGCAAACTCAGAGACTAATTGACCGTTTTTGAGTTTTTCAACGTTTTCCTTGCATAAAACAATGTTGATTTTACGAGTTGAACAATCCTATAATAATTTGAGTAATTTTTATAACTTGTCTCAAAAAACGACAAAAATTCCAAGATGGAGGTACCCCATCGACATCCTGTAAAAGGGGGATTCTTTTTTCATAATAGGAACTTAATTTCCGCTCAAACCAATTCCCTAACTACAATAAAATGAATTAAAACAACCTTCCAATAAGTATTATTCCGTAACTCAACATTATTGAGTATTTCAGGCCCATTTTTGAAAATATTTTCTAAAAAATCGTCACAATTTTCTCCGGAATGATTAAAGACAAACTTTACGATATTAAAAAGGGCAAATCTGAAAAATTCAAACCACAAACAAATACTTTGAAGGATAAGGATATAATTTATCCGTATCTGATCTTTCAGTCACTCCAAGCGCGGGAACAAGAAATCCCCAGCCATAAAGGGAGTGGTAAAATAACGGACATCCAAAAAAACTTAGTTTTAGCAATTTAGTGACAATTCTCTTTGAAAGTGACAAATTCGAAGGAGAGAATGTCGTTCTTTCATTACTTTGAGGACTATCACATATATTTCTATACCAGCTGACAATTTTAACCAGGATTTACTTAACCGTGGATAATCATTGAGATAGTTCATGCTTAGAACACGTTCCTTCTTGAATAGTTCAGAAAGTTGATCGATTTGTTGTTTTTTGGGTATTTTTTTGTGTTTGAAGGGAATTGTTCTCCAATCAAGGTCCCAGGTCCAAGGACAATCAGCAGATTTTTTGATATTTGCCACGGCGCTGTTTGCCGCGTTTAATAAAAGACGTTTTATTTTCTTTTCATCTTGGAGGAATTTATTTTGTGACCGACTCAAAAAATGTTCCCAATTCTCGTTTACTGGCAAATACATGGATCCCATTTCTAACATTCCAGCCAAAGTCACATCCGACGGAAATCTTAAGTTATAAAATCAAAATAAACCGAGAACAATACAACTTAAAAAGACGACTAAATACTCTGAATGTAGCCAGTACGTCATTAGCACAATAATCAATAAGTTCATTGAATGATTGACGTACATCAGTCACTGATCCTGTCACGAATATTTTTCGGAGGTCTTTTTTTAAGAGTTGGCCTTTGCAGTGATATGCATGGACGTCTTGTAGGGAGTTGGTTGTCCCCAAATTCATCCAAATCTCAGCTTCTGTCTCATCTTCCACTATTGACTTTTGTCGAATGGCCATTTTTTGATCACTCGTGAATCCCGAACAAGCAATATGGAGTGACATTGTGTCAATAAATCTCATTTTAGTCCCCTATGTTATTAATATATAAAATATGACCTGTAAGAGGTATTCCTCCTTTATGAAAGAACGATCAAATGAGACATTATGACCTACCAGAAGCCTTGGAATGGAAGACGAATGTTTAGCCATGTCAGTATCAGCCACTGTCTCCATCGGAATAAGATCAGAAAGTCTCCTTCTTGATCCATAAAAATAATCAGAATTGGTTAAATAACGACTACACCACCCATACCTAACCATATATATATCCAATATTACCAATTTGTTGCTGAAAGTGCGACGGCCATGACAGGACGACCTTCCTCTCGAACGAGAGTCTCAACGTCAAATACAAGAGCTGTTTCTTCTGGGTAATCAACTTGTATTGCCGAGCCATCCTCGTTGTATTTTAACCACCCTGAAATGAAAAAAACAAAGACCTTCTATCATTTTCCATTCTTTTGGCATTGAAGGGAGAGACTGGCATTCTGATAGTTCATTTGCCAGTTTTAAATAAGGAAGAGAAATAGACTCGGCCATTTTTGAAAACATATTCTCGATATTTTTGCCGGGAAGGTCAGGTAACTTTATTGTTATGTCATCGGCGGTTTGAGATTCTAAATTGGAGTTCTTTATAAAGGTTTGAAGGTGTTTTTGGGCTTTTATGACACGTTCTTGTTCGTAAAAGACCTTGTTTTTTATTTTTAATAAAAAAAACGCTGTTTTGGCCAAAAATAGAGTCGTGGAGTTCTTTAGGGATCATTTTGATGTTTAGCGGGTTTCTTCGAGATGAAAAATTTTTTAAGTTAAGAGTGTTTCGACTTGATCGAATTATTTTAAGAAATAACATTTCTAATACAAAATTATTATGAGAATATACATTTGTTATTAGAAAAAAAGTAGCATGCGGACGACCACACTAGAATATATTTAAAACATTAAAATTACCGCTTATTATTAAATAAATAATTTAATAGTAAATTGAAATTATTTTAATTTAAAAGCACTGAAATATAATAAACGTGTGTAATGAATTACATTAATAACAAACTAAGAGAAGAACAAGTGTTTTTTGAACACAGTGCTGAGTTGAGACTTCATGTTGGGGGAGGAGTTCAATCTAAACGTGAACGGGGGAATACTTTTTAAAAACCCGGACTTGAACGTGTCTAAAATAAAGGGGCACACGAAAATAGAGTGTGCATCCCACAGGCAGTGGGAATACTGGGGACATTAACATTACTCAAAATGTGGGAGAGTGTGTCTCCAATGACCCTCTTGTGGCTAGAATAGTCGATTAAGTTGGCATTCCTATAGTAGTTTATAACCTCCTCTTCTTCCTTAATGAGTTTGTGTTTCAAATACTGTTATCGAGGGGAGAGGAGGAGATTGGTTGTGTATACTTCTGAGACATTCAGTCTTATTGGTGGTGAGACTAACATACGCAGATAATTAGAACGTGAGTGTGGAGAGTGTTACTTAGTGGCGAATATTTCTATTCCAACTGCTTTTTGCATTCCCCACTGTCAACAAGACTGAAGTTGCACTCAAATGTGTGCACATCAATCACGGGTGTGTTCGAGTTTATTCACAGTGTCAATTGGTGTGCTAACGTCATCACAAAACTTGTCAATCTTTGGGCTGCCGATATTCGAAACAATCAGTTGTTAGCCACCCTGCTCTCATACACTCACGTCCTCCAAATATGTCCCTTTCACTCACTCATCTTATTCCTCTACTGGGGGTATAACAACATATATTTGGGCAATTTGGATTGTGGCTGCTGGACAAACGTCTACAATCACTGGAACATAATCGGCAATTTGTCATGCAGGTCTTGTTTTCTAATTATTTTAGGAGTTTCTTTAAATTAAGTGTCGACTTTGGAAACGACTTTTCATTACAAGAATAATTGTCGGAAAATCCAGACCGAGTGACAACCAAATGCGGGAGGCTGATGAGAATTCGGAAAGCTCGCAAACTCCGGTCAAAGTTGGAACAAGTCCAACTGGCATCTCTAAACTGCGCTTGCCAGCCGCATACGGGAGACTGGCTCAATGCACTCCCTACCCCTAGTACGGGACTACTCTTGGACGACGAATCCTTACGGATTGGTGTTTGCATACGCTTGGGCCTGGACATCTGTCAGCCTCACCCATGCCGGTGCGGGTCCACGATCTCTCCGAACGGTTTGCACCCCATCTCGTGCAAGAAGAGTGCTGGCAGAATTCCTCGCCACACTCACCTCAATGACGTCGTGAAAAGGGCACTAGAGTCGGCAGGTTTCCCTTCCACTCTAGAGCCAGTCGGTCTCTGTCGGAGTGATGGAAAGCGTCCTGACGGGATGACTATCTTCCCTTTCAGGGAAGGCAAGTCCCTGATTTGGGATGCAACTTGTGTTGACTCGTTCTCCGCGACGGTGTTACTGAAGTCCATCACTAACCCGGGTTCTGCCAGTGCTCAGGCTGAGGAGGCTAAGAGGTCGAAGTATGGAAATATTTCGGACTCTTACGAGTTTGTCCCCCTCGCCTTTGAAGCATCTGGACTCGCCTTCTTGCCGACATTGCCAGGAGAATTGCCAGGAAGACCAACGACCGGAGGGAGACGAGCTGGCTCTTCCAGCGAATCTCGGTCGCGGTGCTCCGCGGAAACTGCCACTCGATACGCAGTGCGGCGACTTTGAGCTGACCTCCAGGCTCTTAATTAATTCGTGAATAACTTATTCCCTGTTTTTGATAATCTATTGTTGTTTTAGAATAATTCTCATTATTTCATGGATTAGATAAATTGACAATTTTTAACGATTTTCTGAATGCTTTGATGAGTATTCAACTTCCCTTTGCATTGCTTCCTGCCGTTGCCTTTACCAGTTCATCTAAAATTACGGGACCGAATTTTGTCAATAGGAGGTTATAAATAACAAATTTGAAACGTTTAAAAAAATTTCTCGGAGTTCTTGGAGGATGCGAATCTACAGTTCATGCTATCCGCACATTCTCAGATTCATGCAAGAAATCCCCACGTCCAAAAATATTGATCAAACTAGATATCAGAAATGCATTCAACGGGAGCGAGTTTTGGAGGCTTGCTCTGAATATTGTCCTTTTTTATTTGACCTAACTTTCCAATCATACGGGCAACGATTCTCCCTTATCTTCGGATCCGAAACTATTCCATCTGCTACGGGAGTTCAACAGGGAGACCTTCTGGGGCCACTCCTTTTCTGTCTTGGAATTTCTGAGGTGACCAAACTTGTATCTTCCCCACTTAATCTCTGGTACCTCGAAGGCACTCCAGACACCGTTCTGCAGGATATAATAAAAATCGTTCCGGCCCTGGAGAAAATTGGCCTCAGTTTGAATTTTTCTCGAAATCTCTAACTTCAGGTGTTCGCAATCTACCTTCGAAGACGCTGTCTGCTATTTTTGTGATCTCATCCCGGGAGCGCAATCTACTCCCATTAACCAACTTTCTATCTTCGAAGCCTCGGTGGCTGGCGATTCCATTGATGCGGCCTTACGCAATAAGGAATCCTTTTTAAAAAATGTTTTTAAACGTATCGGACATTTGGATTCACAATCAGCATTATTCCTTTTACGAAACAGCTTCACAATCCAAAAGCTCACTTATCTGCTACGCTTTTCTCCGTGTTTTGCAAAACATATGCAATTTCCCCTTCGACAATAGGTGTTGGAGACAGGCAACCCTCCCGTTAGTCTTCGGCGGTCTCGGCATCCGCTCATGCTCCGATCTATCTTTCCCTGCTTTTCTTTCGTCTTTCTCCTCGAGCCACACACTTGTGATGGAAATTCTACGGTCCTTTTCTGAATTTTTTTTGGACACAAATGTGGCTCACTTCACTGAAGCCTTGAGGGAACAAGGCCTTAACCTTCCGGAGGATCGAATGTCTCAGCGAGCCTGGGATCTAATAGGATGCAGGCAAACTTTCAATCTGCTACTCGAGTCGTCCAACCAACATCGCCTGCGCTTGCCTACTTTCGGCAGCATCCCCGGCTAGTGGAGCTTGGTCTTGCGCATTCCCGAAAGCCTTATCTGGCACCCTCCTCGATTACGAATCGGTAAGGATTGGAATCTCCCTGCACCTCGGGCTAAGGTAATGTTCCCGCACGTGTGTCATTGTGGCTGCTCTGTTGACTCTTTCGGTCTGCATCCTTTATCGTGCAGGAGGAGTTCCGGAGGATTTCCGAGGCATTCGGCTATGAATGACGTCATACGAAGGCTTCTTGATTCGGCAGGATTTCATTCGGTCGTCAGACCACCAGGTCTCGACTACGGTGACGGGAAACGCCTTGACGGAATGACCCTTTTGCCTTTTGAGGGTGGAAAAGCACTCGTATGGGATGCAACCTGCTGGGACACATTCTCTGTCTCACACCTAACTTCGTGTGCTCTGGAGGCTAAATCCGCAGCTAAGAAGGCCGAAGATAAAAAACTTACAAAATACTCCGGCCTTTTGGATAAGTTTTTTGTGCTGCAGATTGCGGTGGAGACGTCTGGTACTTTTGCTCCGAAGACGGAAAAGTTCTTCCGCAAGCTCGGGGCCAAAATCTCACGATCCTCGGGAGGTGGACTGGCTTTTCCAGCGGTTCTCTATCGCCGTTCTCAGGGGGAATAGTCCCTTCTCTTCGACTAAAAGAATAATTAATTATCATCGTTGGTTGAATGATTATTATTTAGTTAAAAAAATGAAGAGGGCTTTGGATTCTGAGGGATTCCCGTCTACCCTGGAACCGGTTGGATTTCATAAACATTGATTTGTTATTAATATAAAATATAAAAATTGTTAATTAATAAAAAGTTGTACCAATTTATTATAGTTAATTATTTAAATAAAATTACTTTTAATCAATTATTTTGGATGATTTTGTTGGTTACTATGAATTCAAATTAATTCGTTAAATGAATTCGCGAAAAATTGAAATTTCTTCAGATACTAATACCTTCGATTTAACAGCTGAAGAGAAAATTTATGATCTTGAAAATAAATGCAATCAAATTGCATCCATAGCTCATGATATCAATTCTTTCGTAAAGAAAAGTGCCGAAAAGATCAACGTAATCGAAGAAAACACCGAAATTTGTAATCAAAATATAAAACAGGGAAGAAGAGAATTACATAAAGTAAACATTATTGGTAAAAAATTCAAACAATAGGCGTCTTTATTAAAAGCTTCGGGAGCTACAGTCACTGGGGGTTTTATTGGTGCGGCAGTCGGTGGACCTGTTGGGTGTCTTATTGGACTAAAATTGGGGACTTTTATTGGAGCAGTTTCAGGCACTGCAATTCTTGCTGCTGGTTTTGATTGTTTTTTGATTATAAACAATGTTTATTTTAGGACTGAAAACGGGAATTTGGATTTCGAAACGAAAGCGTAAAATACTCAGCGATAATTATTCGGAAAATAACAAATAATCATTTTTTATATACTATATGTGAATTTATACAATTTGTATATACTTAAGAACTTGTATATACTTCAGACACAAATTTATTTAGTCATAATTTAAAGAATTTTTTTATCTTTTTTATACTTACTCAAAATATAGACGTCATTTTCATTTTTATGAATAAGTAAATTGATTAGAATTTATTTAATTATTTTGGCTGAAGACTAAGCTATGGATAATGGATTTGGATGGTCGTGAGTTCGATTCCGAAGGAGGACAGTTTTCATCCTGGGGCTAATTCTCGTTATCGTTCCCCTGCCCGTGAGGCAACGAGTACTTCTGGCACGACACAGTTGGAAATGGGGATCTCTTACCTTCCGGGCTTAGCGTGGCGTTACGGGGTCCACCATGTCAGTTGGAAATTCCTTCGGATATGGCAACGCTCAGGAGGCACTTAATGCCTTCCGAAAAAGGACTCTTAGCTTCTCAGACCCTGGGACATCGTCGTCTCAGGCCGATCTTGCGGGAAGGATTGAACCTTTCAGAAGGATCTCCCTCGTTTGGATCGGCGATCACGGGATTAACTATAATTAACTGGCTTGCCCGTATTGGTCTTTAAATAATAATAATAATAATAATCTATAAAAAACTGATTATTCTATGTGTAATTAAATCTACCCGGACGAGTTGCTTGATAAAATGAAACCTTTGCATTCCACATTATTCAAATGTCTGAAAGATCAAAATGTTGATGTGAAAACTTTAAGTGGGTGCCTTTGGAAAGTAGGAGGCACTATATTACCCATTGCAGAATATGAATGTGTTCTTTTCAAAAAGGGAGCACTGTGTAACCTTTGTATGAGAAGCAAAAAAAACCGTTGGTCACTTGGCATCCAATTGTGAAAAATGCTAAACGGCAATTATGTCAGAAGAGATGTATTTATTTGCACTTATGTAGGAAATATAGAATCAGCAAAGTTAATAAATTAGAGGACACTTAGTCCAGTCAATCATATTTACACAAAATGTAGAAATACGTGTCGATTCTTTAATAATTATAGATAAGAAAATCTGGCCAAAGTAGAGAAATGAAATAAATACGATTTTTTGGCCAGGGAGTTGTCAAGCTTACGCTACGCTCAAGTAAAAATAATTACACTGGTGTTGACCGTATGGTCTATATTCAGTCAGGCGTGTTAAAAAAAATCTTGGAGAGGCACAGGATCAAAATTACTGAAGAAAAGATAAATTTAGCCAGTAGTTTCATAATTGGAGCAAATCATTTTCATAAAGACAATATGGAAAGTACGGGATAAAAAGTCGTAAGTGATTTGGAGACAAAGGAGAAAGGAGTGGTGTTGGTTACGTTCTCCTCTAAAAGGATGAGATTAATCTTCAGCGAGTAACGGGTGATTAATAAATCTTCAATTATCACATAAATAATTTGTCTACTTATATTACTGATAAAAAAATAAAACTGATCTCAAAATTTTTAGAAGTCTATCTATGAAAAAATATTTTAAGTACTACTTGGATAAGTGTAAACATTATGATACAGCTGAAGATGACGTCAATAAATAAAAATAATAATTTAAAATCGCGTTTTAAAACATTGAATTTGTTTGTGATCATATTAATAATCGAGGAAATGTAGTTTTGTATTATACTTAATACGGGTTCCTTCCCACAAAACAGTAATATGAGATTCGTGAAAAGTAAAGACAAATAAAAAAAAAAGGTTTTAATTTTCATGAAAAAATGATGTTTTCTTCAAATAGGTAAACCAAATCGAGGTTTAATCAAAGCAGCCTATGCAACTCTCAGTAATCAAATTAAGAAAGGCATTTTTATGAATCAGCACAAAACATAAATAAGATCATACTAATACGGGTTTTTTGTACCCTATCATTGGCCAGGTAATCACCTGCTAAATCTGTTTGTCTATTTTGGCAACTGTTTCTATGGGTTTCATGGGATTATGATTAGAATTAAAATTTGCTTAGATTATGTCACTTATTAGTTAGTGGCTAGTCGCTTAGGTTATCGAGGGATCGTGGAATATTGTCAGCTTGCTATTTTAACCTGATCTGTATTAAAAATATAACCTGGTTCTGGTCATTATGGACTCGAGTCTGGGAAAAGCCCATACGTCGGAAATTAATAAAAACCCCACCAACCCATAATGTTTGAAACTCAGAGTTAATAAAGAGTACAAAAAGAATACAAGATTGGTGGTTATTTGGAAAGAATTCGATTGATGAGAGTTTAATTAAATTAAAAAAGTCAAGATCTTCAAACAAATAAAATGTTCATTACAGAAAGAATTCAGGCTAATAATCAACGATGGAACCAAAAAAGTGTAATTTATAAAATGATTTAGAAACCATTAAGTTTAAATGTCTTAATTTACACTTGAAAACGCATCATGACTAAAAAATACAAGAAAAATCTGGTAACTAGTTTTTATTATTAAGAGATTTTTTCATTTGAAAAGTTTGTGCTAATGTATGTCTTACCTCAAAGTCAACCGTTAAAAGCATATATTTCTTTAATAAACATCAAAGTAAAAGCTCCAGTTGAAAATAGTGGATTTGAGACGCTGGTCTGGAGAAAATCATTGTCTCAAATATATTTTCAGAGTAATTGAAATGTATTCAAAATGTTGCTTTCCTGAGTTACTAATTTAAAAAAGGCAATCTATTTCACGGTACATACAGTATTAAAAACTTGTATAGTCCAACCAAACGTTAACAAAATGGTTACAAAAAAGACATTGTAAAGAAGTTATTCTTTCAGTAAACGTATTATTTTTAAATTTAGTTACAATAGGACCCTTTTTGACGGGGAAATAATATCACAAAACACAAATTATTAAAAAATTTTGAGCAAAAAAAGAAGTCAAAAAATTTCAAATTAGAGTAATTCGTTAAACTTAATAGAAAACTCAAGTAATTTTAATTGTTTTTGAGGATGACAACCTTTTCTTTCAGGAAAGGCAAATTCCTGATTTGGGAAGTCACCTGTGTCGACTCTTTTGTAGGTGACGATGCTATCCAAGATTTGCAGCAAACCCTGATTCTGCCAGTGCTCAGGCCGAGGAATTAAAGAGAACAAAATACCTGTGTATTCCGGACTCTTTTTTGTTTCCCCCCCTCAGGAATCGTCGGGAAGGCCGCGACTGCGCGTTGAGTTGGATCTGTCCATCCGTGCACTTAGCGTAGGCCCTAAGAGGATGAAGTTGATGTATCAAAATATTACAAATTACAAAAACAGACACTAGAAATAACTTGATAATCAATGATTATTATATTAATTCTATCAATAAAATAAATTATTTAGCTTAGTGGATATAGAAGTCTATGCTGATCGGCACAAACGACTCCTTCCCATTGTCTCTGCATTCGATTAGCTAGTTATGACTATTGTTTGTGTCTGAGTTGTTACTAAGATGTCCAATTCGGAATAAAAAAAATATATTAAGCATGATTCGTTTCAAATCTAAGTTAAGAAATTTGACCTTATAAAATATAGGTCAAAATTTCTTTTTTATATTTCTTCAGAAAAACAGTCATTTAAAAAAGTTAAGGCCGATATGACTTGTATCTTCATTCTGTTTTGGTCGAATGTTTTGTAAATGTTGCTGAACTGATTGTTGAATTCTTTTCAAAAATCTAAAATCAAGACCACTCACAATAAACCATATAAATAGTGGAACAGTAGACATTCGTTTATTCAAAAACCAAATAATCTAGTTATAAAACAAATTTCGATATTGCTTTGAATTCAGATGAGGCTTGGTAGAATAGAACTGTAATGCTTTGCAAAGATGTTCTCACAAAATATACTAACCAAATTGGCCTTCATATTTTTCTCAGACAGTATAATTTAAATAGACTTACAACTGAAAACAAAATGTTACAACTGAAAACGTCAAATATTACATGATTCTACATAATTTATGTTTCTAAAAAATAATGCCTACAAATTATCTTCCAAATTTTTATTAGGTCTACATTTTGGTCAATTTTTTTCTTTTTTGGATAAACTTTGTTGACTTTTATGAAGTCAATTTTTTCGATCTTTTTAGGTAAACTTTGTGGTTTCTCTAGTACTCAACAAATGATCGAAAAAAGTCTTTCCATACAAAATGGTCGGAACTAGATGTGAATATCATTTTAAAACTTCCAAAACTAAGAGAATTATCAATTAATCTGGATAGAAAAAATTTGTTAATTTGCGTTAGTTCTGGGAATCGTCCATTCTATTATGAGAAATGTTTCTTTAACTTCTGACACACTGTAACATGCATTCAACTATTGTTAAAAAAATTCCGCATCTTGTTGACTTCTGCAAGCTTATTTTTAATCAGATAATTAATTTATAAAAGAAAGGTTCTATATGTCTATATCTTTAATAAAAATTTATCGGCTTTAATGTCGGACCTACATGAATAATATTATTATTATTATTTAAGCCAAAAACAGAATCACCGTCTTAACCATTAACTAACGTGTTCAGGTGATTCCGACACTTCTCAACAGTCTAGCCATCTTTTCACGATGTTCAGACCGTGACCCCACACACTTTCTGTATGTACGGTGAAATGCTTGTGGTCCATCTCCACGATCCCTCCCACTTGCCTCTACAAGAGACTCCAGTGTTCGATGGACAATTTTCATGTCGGTATGGTCCTTCAGTATGTTTATGGATTTTTCTTGGATTTTCTCGATTTTTAGTTGGTTCGTTGCCGCCAGGTTACAGCCCCAAGCAGCACATGCATAGCCTATTGTTGGCTCGATATACTGCTTGTAAAGGGTCTCTACCCCTGGCGGACAAGTTCTCCCACAGTTCGAAAGAAAGGCTTTCACAAAATTGATTTTCTTTATACAAGTTGACACGATTGATTCAACATGAGGTGAGAACAGAGGAAAGTGTCAAACGTTACACCAATATCTTCTGTGTTTTCTTTTGTGGTATTGGGACTCCATTCAGCGTGACTTCAATAATTTTCGTCCCCATCTTCCTGTTTTTCGTGAATAGGGTGACTGCTGACTTTTCGGAACATGCATGTAGTCTGTTTTCATATAGCCATCCATATAATTCGTCCAGTATTCTTTGTAGTCTTTCCTTCGCGTATTCGACATTTACATCCCTTGATGCGACAACTATGTCATCGGCATAGGAGAGTAGTATGTCATTATTATCCATAGGAACCGGGAGATCATTCAGAAACAAGTTGAAGAGGGTCGGGGATAAAGGAGAACCCTGGGGTACACCATTGGGCAAAAAGCGTGATCTTGAACTCTCGTTCCCGACGCACACTTTCCCACGACGTCCGCTCAAAAAATTCGCTATCCATAGCTTCATAGGTGTAGAAATATTGTACCAAATATCTTTTGAATTAGGATCTTCCTTGGGACGGAGTCAAACGCTTTTTGAATGTCGATAGTGCATACAATTGATTTCTCCTGCAATTTCTTCTTTTGTGTCCTTCATTTATGAAATCTGTTAGTGTGGTGAGGAAGGAGGTCGTTGACAATCCTTCCTTGAATCCATGTTGAAATGTGGATTGTGGGAGGAAAGGGCGAATATGTTTTAGAACCAGTTTTTCCAAGATTCTTGACAGCACACATATAAGGGATATTGGTCTATAGGAGCCGGGTCGTTTTCGGTCTTCCAGGTTTTAATATTGGCCGGATTTTTGATAGTTTCCATAAGTTCGGTATAGAGTTCGTGAATAATGATGTGTTATAGATCGTGGTTAAAGCATTTATTGAAACTGGGCCCAAGTGTTTTAGTAGAATAAGCGGAATTCCATCCGGTCCACATGAGTTTGTTTTCTTCTGATTCGAGATTGTTTCAGACACCTCTTCAGGAAGAAAATAAGTCGTCGGGGCCTTTTGGATGGCTTTGATTTTAATCTTGACTGTGAGTTCATTTTTTTATAAGGAATATGACTAATCTTGACACAGTGTTTCATAAAATTGTTTAGATTGAGCTGATATGTTTCTGTTTTACGCTCGTCAGGATTCTTTAAGCGTCTCAACATCGTCCACATGGCCGAAATAGAGGCTTGTTTATTCATGGCTCTAGAGATTCGGCTGAGCTTCTTCCTTTGGACTTGGTTGGTATTATTCGTAATAAGCATGTTTAGAGCCCTGATTCGATCGATGATTACTTTGGGTCGATACTTTCTTTTCTTGAGGGGTTCTTTCTCTGATTAATTTTTCGTTCTTGAGTCATATTTTGAGCTCCCACTTCTTATACATGCTCTTCTGATAATCAAATTTCTTGCATCTATGATAGTTTTGTTGAAGCTTTCCACTGCCCTGTCCAAGGAAGAAAAATTCTTAGGGTGAAAGTTCTGGAGTCTTGAATCGACGTAATTTGCGAAAGCATTCCAATCTGCGTTTTCGTAATCATAGAAAAATTTGGTTTCAGTATGAGATGTGGAGAACAGTTCATTCTCATTATCATTGAGTGGTGGTCACTTCGGAGATCATAGCGGACCGACCATTTGATGATAGGGGAAAGCCGAGGTGAGCAGATTGATAGATCTGGCGATGTCCTCGTGTCCTTAGAGTTGTAGGGTGTTCGAGTGTTCTTTTTCGGGTTGTTAAGGATTATTAACTTCTGCAATTGCGATATCAAAAGGTTTCCTCTGGCATCGGCAGTCTGATATCTGAACCAAGCGGGATGCTTCGCGTTCAGATCTCCGCATAAGAGTAAGTTATCCAATTTATCAAGGCTTGATAGGTCAAAACGATAGCCCTTCTTGCATGAACCTGGGGGAGGTACGTAGACATTGGCGATTTCAAGTCTTCCGTAGGAGGTCATAAGTGAGATTCCAATTATTTCGGTGTTGGAGTCCTTCTTTAGGCTTGTATACGGTAAGGGATTCTCGAAATATTTTATTCCTCTTTTTATAAGGGTCAGTAGACCCCCTCCATGCTCCGACTCGCGGTCACATCGTAGTGCATCGTATCCAGCAAAAAGAGGAGTAGGGATCCGTTTCGAAAGTTTCGTCTCTTGGAGAAGACAGATATCTATTCGGTTCTCCTCCAAAAAACTGGCAAGTTCCGCCGTCTTTCCTCGAATCCCGTCAATATTCAGGCATTGTATTGTTAGCTTTGGACCGGGATTCTGTTCCACGTCACCTGAGGTCAACAGCAACAATCGATAGTAAGTGCCAACGTTGAGAAGATGCCGTCCAGGGGGAAGTCCTCTGGTTGGCGGGGAGCAAATGGTTCTTTTTAGATACCGTTTAGGACTGTATCCGGCGCCACCAGAAAAGGTGAACCACATGACGCGCGCTAAAATAGGTCGACAAATATGCCAAAAATGAATTATTAGAATTATAAAGAATATAAATTAGTTTTTTATCGTGAAGAATAATGTTTTCCATATTGTTTCTGGTATTAATTTTATGTACAGGTGATATCTATTTTTACATTTTTATTTGTATAGAACAAATAACAAATGAATCAAAAGAAATCAAAGTTATACGAAGAATTAATTATTGGCAAACAGACCCTCTAAGGGTTTGTTTTAAAATTTTCATGTTTTGCAGAAACAAAGAAGAAATAATGACAATGAAATAATAAAATATGCAAATTCCGATGACATAAATAAGAAAAAGGGTTAACAAAATTAAAATTTCATATTTTAGTATGCAGACAAGTAGGCAGAACTACAAGTATAAGTAATTTATATGTTTTAATATGTTAGTCTTTGCCACGAAGAGTACAACTACAAGTGATTTGTATGTTTTAATATTTTAGTCCCCACGACTAAGAGCACAACTACAAGTGATTTATATGTTTTAATATTTTAGTCCCCATCACTAAGACCACAACTACAAGTGATATATATTTTTTATATTTTAGTCTGCAGACAAGTAGGCAGAACTACAAGTGATTTATATGTTTTAATATTTTAGTCCCTACGACTAAGATCACAACTACAAGTGATATATATGTTTTAATATTTTAGTCCCCACCACTAAGAGCACAACTACAAGTGATTTATATGTTTTAATATTTTAGTCCCTACGACTAAGATCACAACTACAAGTGATATATATGTTTTAATATTTTAGTCCCCACCACTAAGAGCACAACTACAAGTGATTTATATGTTTTAATATTTTAGTCCCCACGACTAAGAGCACAACTACAAGTGATATATTTTTAATATTTTAGTCCCCATCACTAAGACCACAATTACAAGTGATATATATGTTTTAATATTTTAGTCCCCGCCACGAAGAGTAAAACTACAAGTGTTTTGTATGTTTTAATATTTTAGTCCCCACGACTAAGAGCACAACTACAAGTGATTTATATGTTTTAATATTTTAGTCCCCATCACTAAGACCACAACTACAAGTGATATATATTTTTTATATTTTAGTCTGCAGACAAGTAGGCAGAACTACAAGTGATTTATATGTATTAATATTTTAGTCCCTACGACTAAGATCACAACTACAAGTGATATATATGTTTTAATATTTTAGTCCCCACCACTAAGAGCACAACTACAAGTGATTTATATGTTTTAATATTTTAGTCCCTACGACTAAGATCACAACTACAAGTGATATATATGTTTTAATATTTTAGTCCCCACCACTAAGAGCACAACTACAAGTGATTTATATGTTTTAATATTTTAGTCCCTACGACTAAGATCACAACTACAAGTGATATATATGTTTTAATATTTTAGTCCCCACGACTAAGAGCACAACTACAAGTGATTTATATGTTTAATATTTTAGTCCCCATCACTAAGACCACAACTACAGTGATATATATTTTTTATATTTTAGTCTGCAGACAAGTAGGCAGAACTACAAGTGATTTATATGTTTTAATATTTTAGTCCCTACGACTAAGATCACAACTACAAGTGTATATATGTTTTAAATTTTAGTCCCCACCACTAAGAGCACAACTACAAGTGATTTATATGTTTTAATATTTTAGTCCCTACGACTAAGATCACAACTACAAGTGATATATATGTTTTAATATTTTAGTCCCCACGACTAAGAGCACAACTACAAGTGATTTATATGTTTTAATATTTTAGTCCCCATCACTAAGACCACAACTACAAGTGATATATATTTTTTATATTTTAGTCTGCAGACAAGTAGGCAGAACTACAAGTGATTTATATGTTTTAATATTTTAGTCCCTACGACTAAGATCACAACTACAAGTGATATATATGTTTTAATATTTTAGTCCCCACCACTAAGAGCACAACTACAAGTGATTTATATGTTTTAATATTTTAGTCCCTACGACTAAGATCACAACTACAAGTGATATATATGTTTTAATATTTTAGTCCCCACGACTAAGAGCACAACTACAAGTGATTTATATGTTTTAATATTTTAGTCCCCATCACTAAGACCACAACTACAAGTGATATATATTTTTTATATTTTAGTCTGCAGACAAGTAGGCAGAACTACAAGTGATTTATATGTTTTAATATTTTAGTCCTACGACTAAGATCACAACTACAAGTGATATATATGTTTTAATATTTTATATTTTAGTCCCCACCACTAAGAGCACAACTACAAGTGATTATATGTTTTAATATTTTAGTCCCTACGACTAAGATCACAACTACAAGTGATATATATGTTTTAATATTTTAGTCCCCACCACTAAGAGCACAACTACAAGTGATTTATATGTTTTAATATTTTAGTCCCCACGACTAAGAGCACAACTACAAGTGATATATTTTTAATATTTTAGTCCCCATCACTAAGACCACAATTACAAGTGATATATATGTTTTAATATTTTAGTCCCCGCCACGAAGAGTAAAACTACAAGTGTTTTGTATGTTTTAATATTTTAGTCCCCACGACTAAGAGCACAACTACAAGTGATTTATATGTTTTAATATTTTAGTCCCCATCACTAAGACCACAACTACAAGTGATATATATTTTTTATATTTTAGTCTGCAGACAAGTAGGCAGAACTACAAGTGATTTATATGTTTTAATATTTTAGTCCCTACGACTAAGATCACAACTACAAGTGATATATATGTTTTAATATTTTAGTCCCCACCACTAAGAGCACAACTACAAGTGATTTATATGTTTTAATATTTTAGTCCCTACGACTAAGATCAGAACTACAAGTGATATATATGTTTAATATTTTAGTCCCCACCACTAAGAGCACAACTACAAGTGATTATATGTTTAATATTTAGTCCCCACGACTAAGACCACAACTACAAGTGATATATATTTTTATATTTTAGTCCCCAGACAAGTAGGCACAACTACAAGTGATTTATATGTTTTAATATTTTAGTCCCTACGACTAAGATCACAACTACAAGTGATATATATGTTTTAATATTTTAGTCCCCACCACTAAGAGCACAACTACAAGTGATTTATATGTTTTAATATTTTAGTCCCTACGACTAAGATCACCACTACAAGTGATATATATGTTTAATATTTTTATCCCCACCACAAGAGCACAACTACAAGTGATTATATTTTTTAATATTTAGTCCCTACACTAAGATCACAACTACAAGTGATATATTGTTTTTTCATATTTTAGTCCCCACGACTAAGAGCACAACTACAAGTGATTTATATGTTTTAATATTTTAGTCCCCACACATAAGACCACAACTACAAGTGATATATATTTTTTATATTTTAGTCTGCAGACAAGTAGCAGAACTACAAGTGATTTATATGTTTAATATTTTAGTCCCTACGACTAAGATCACAACTACAAGTGATATATATGTTTTAATATTTTAGTCCCACCACTAAAGCACAACTACAAGTGATTTATATGTTTTAATATTTTAGTCCCTACGACTAAGATCACAACTACAATTTATATATGTTTTAATATTTTAGTCCCCACGACTAAGAGCACAACTACAAGTGATTTATATGTTTTAATATTTTAGTCCCCATCACTAAGACCACAACTACAAGTGATATATATTTTTATATTTTAGTCTGCAGACAAGTAGGCAGAACTACAAGTGATTTATATGTTTTAATATTTTAGTCCTACGACTAAGATCACAACTACAAGTGATATATATGTTTTAATATTTAGTCCACCACTAAGAGCACAACTACAAGTGATTTATATGTTTTTTATATTTTAGTCCCTACGACTAAGATCACAACTACAAGTGATATATTTTTTAATATTTAGTCCCCACGACTAAAGCACAACTACAAGTGATTTATATTTTTTAATATTTTAGTCCCCATCACTAAACCACAACTACAAGTGATTATATTTTTTTATATTTTAGTCTGCAGACAAGTAGGCAGACTACAAGTGATTTATATGTGTTTAATATTTTAGTCCCCACGACTAAGATCACAACTACAAGTGATATATATGTTTTAATATTTTAGTCCCCCCACTAAGAGCACAACTACAAGTGATTTATATGGTTTTTTAATATTTTAGTCCCTACGACTAAGATCACAACTACAAGTGATATATATGTTTTTAATATTTTAGTCCCCACCACTAAGAGCACAACTACAAGTGATTTATATGTTTTTAATTTTAGTCCCCACGACTAAGAGCACAACTACAAGTGATATATTTTTTAATATTTAGTCCCCCATCACTATCCACAACTACAAGTGATATATATGTTTTAATATTTTAGTCCCCGCCACTAAGAGTAAAACTACAAGTGTTTTATGTTTTAATATTTTAGTCCCCACGACTAAGAGCACAACTACAAGTGATTTATATGTTTAATATTTTAGTCCCCATCACTAAGACCACAACTACAAGTGATATATATTTTTTATATTTTAGTCTGCAGACAAGTAGGCAGAACTACAAGTGATTTATATGTTTTTAATATTAGTCCCTACGACTAAGATCACAACTACAAGTGATATATATGTTTTAATATTTTAGTCCCCACCACTAAGAGCACAACTACAAGTGATTTATATGTTTTAATATTTTAGTCCCTACGACTAAGATCACAACTACATGATATATATGTTTAATATTTTAGTCCCCACCACTAAGAGCACAACTACAAGTGATTTATATGTTTTATATTTTAGTCCCCACGACTAAGACCACAACTACAAGTGATATATATTTTTTAATTTTAGTCTGCAGACAAGGAGCAGAACTACAAGTGATTTATATGTTTTAATATTTTAGTCCCTACGACTAAGATCACAACTACAAGTGATATATATGTTTTTATATTTTAGTCCCCACCACTAAGAGCACAACTACAAGTGATTTATATGTTTTAATATTTTAGTCCCTACGACTAAGATCACAACTACAAGTGATATATATGTTTTAATATTTTAGTCCCCACCACGAAAGCACAACTACAAGTGATTCGATTCATATGTTTTAATGTTTTAGTCCCCACCACGAAAAGCACAACTACAAGTGATTCATATATTTTAATATTTTAGTCCCCACCACGAACAGCACAACTATAATGATTCGATTCATATGTTTTTTTAATTGTTTTAGTCCCACCACTAAGAGCACAACTACAAGTGATTTATATTTTTTAATATTTTAGTCCCCACCACGAAAAGCACAACTACAAGTGATTCATATATTTTAATATTTTAGTCCCCACCACGAACAGCACACTATAAGTGATTCGATTCATATGTTTTAATGTTTTAGTCCCCACCACTAAGAGCACAACTACAAGTGATTCATATATTTTAATATTTTAGTCCCCACCACGAAAAGCACAACTACAAGTGATTCATATATTTTAATATTTTAGTCCCCACCACGAACAGCACAACTATAAGTGATTCGATTCATATGTTTTAATGTTTTAGTCCCCACCACTAAGAGCACAACTAAAGTGATTTATATGTTTTAATATTTTAGTCCCCACCACGAAAAGCATAACTACAAGTGATTCGATTCATATGTTTTAATGTTTTAGTCCCCACCACGAAAAGCACAACTACAAGTGATTCATATATTTTAATATTTTAGTCCCCACCACGAACAGCACAACTATAAGTGATTCGATTCATATGTTTTAATGTTTTAGTCCCCACCACTAAGAGCACAACTACAAGTGATTTATATGTTTTAATATTTTAGTCCCCACCACGAAAAGCACAACTACAAGTGATTCATATATTTTAATATTTTAGTCCCCACCACGAACAGCACAATCATAAGTGATTCGATTCATATGTTTTAATGTTTTAGTCCCCACCACTAAGAGCACAACTACAAGTGATTTATATGTTTTAATATTTTAGTCCCCACCACGAAAAGCACAACTACAAGTGATTTATATGTTTAAATATTTTAGCCACCACCACGACGAGCGCATGTGATTCATATGTTTTAAACTTTTAGTTTCCGCCACGAAGAGTAAAACTAAAAGTGATCGTAAGCTATTACTTTTTTTAATTTTTAGAAGTTGCATTTAATAAAAAACCTGGTTAATTTTTTCATTTGTGAATTTCAGAGACCCTATGGAAATCAAATAAAAATTATATAATCTTTATTGGAATTATTTCTTTGACTACAATCACATTTATTTGTTTTATGCTGATTCTTAAAAGCAAAAAATATCTAATTATGAAATCTAAAAACAGTGAAAAGTTTCAATATTTATATTATTAATGTAGAATTCGATTCAGACTATAGCTTTAATCTAGCTATTAAAATCTTCCTTTACTAACCAAACTTTATTCTTTTTATGAGTTTTTATTACTGGTCAAAGATGAATTTTTAAGGACTATAGACTATTTTTTTCAGGTGCAAACAATCCTTTTAGGATTGGACTTGCTACCATTGCAGATTATCTATATACAGTTAAATCTCTCAAATTTGCCATTTTTAGTTCCCGTCAAATTAACGGCAGATTTTGGAAATGGAAAATTCAGAATTTAATCAATAATTTTAATTTGTCAGTAAAACTTAACAAACCAATTAATATATCAATATTAATATTCTTGTATTTTATATAAAAATTAACAAAAAGTTAATTTTAAAACATTTATTAGAAACTCATGTTTTAACTATCCTAGCATTTATACTAAGGGTGTCAAATTAATTTCGTTTTAAGGCCGAATTTATATAAAAACAAAAATAAAAAATCTAATCATCTTTTAATCGTGCTTGAAACTACTTCTGAATTATTGATATTTATGACATAATTCCGACTTTATTAAAGCCTATAAATTTTCATTTGTGAGCTGTATTCTATGAACAGTTTTGTTAATTTTATAAATAAAAAAAGTTGTTTACAAACATTTTAAACCCAACATGGAAATTATTTTGTTAGAAAATTTTTTACTAACCCTAACCCTAACCCTAACAATAAAATTATTTAACCAGACTAATATTATTTTCTATTTTTGTTAATTATTAATCAATTACTTATATTTTACACTATTTTATTTCTAAAAAAATATAATTTAATAAGGTAGTGTGGCATTCAATTTTGTTGTAATTTTAAACGTAGAAATGACTAATATTAATAAGAAAAAAACAAAGAAAAAATATTTTCCATATGGGAATTACGATCGTTATTATGGATACAGAATTCAGAATAATGAAGATCCGAGACTATCACTTATGAAATGTGAGTGGTTTAAAGACAAAAATATATTGGACATTGGCTGCAACGTTGGATATATTACTATTATGATTGCTAAAAGATTCAAACCACGACATATCCTTGGAATAGATATTGACAAATCACTTATTCTAAGAGCCTCACGCAGCATTTCTAATCCCAACAATAATAGAAATGAATCATTTCCATCGAATATATCATTCTGTTACGTATAGATTTTATTTTTTTTTTAGGAAAATTATGTTATCGATAGTATTGACGGATATATTCCAAAGAAGCAATATGATGTTATTATGGCTTTGAGTATCACAAAGTGGATTCATCTTGTGAATGGCGACGAAGGTCTTCGAATAGCATTTCAGAGAATTTATGCTGATTTGTTGCCAGGTGGAATTCTTATTATCGAAATTCAGCCATGGAAAGTTATGAGAAAAATTACAAATCTTCTGTAATATTATTTATTTATTCTATTAGACTATGGCAAAAATAATTATTTTAAGTTGAAATTTAAACCTGACATGTTTAAGGAGTATTTAGAAAATGAACTTCTTTTTACTTTTGTTCAAGATATCGTGCCGACGGCTGCGAATGCAGGTTTTTTTATTTTTTATTTATCTTAGGTTTTTGAGAAATATCAGCATATTCATGAAGTAGAACTCTTTATTTTTTATCAGATTTTGTTGAGCTATTTTCAAGACACAAAATATGTCAAAAACACGTCCTTTATCGCAATAACCATAATTTATAAAATATTCCAGACAGATATTATTTGTTTCTAATCTCTATCCAGTCTGCTAATTTCCCAACATATAAGTAAATTTGCATATTCTCTTTTACAAATTTATACGTTGACAAATCTCCCTACGCTATACTGTTTCATTCTGTTTTGTCTGCGTTTATATTCACAATAAAGTATCAATAAAACAAATATATAAATGTAATATATTAGTGTGAAACACATTGATTACACACCCAGGGAACATTGCTATTCTACAAGTAATGTAAAAAAACAACCATGGGATGATCTAGAAGACAGTCCGAGTGGTAATAAGATGAGCAAACAGAACAGGTTAAGACGAGCCCGTACTTTCTGAGTTTCCGACAAGACTTGCAGTAAACAGTGGTTGGACAGTCCCACAAAACATGGCGTTGGAATAAACTCAGCATTGTGGCAATCTGGGACATATTTGTGACTTGTTTCAACTGAGTTATCCAAGACTGCATAAAATCACAATCCTGGAGAGGAGACAGTCTTTTCGCGGAGGATCTACGTCCCCTCCTAGTTTTGAGTGCAGTGCCAAAGGGTGGAAGCATGGATTGTGGAATGGCAGACTGTACAACAGTCGCAAATGCATTGGCGAGAGGAGTGACTTGTTGTCTGTGGGGGAGAAGTGAGAGAGATTCAAGTGAAGTCTGAATTTGGTGAGTTATATCTGGAGTAAGTAAAGAAGACATGTAGGCCAGCTGTGAGATGACTGGGGGAGATATAGTTTGCACATGGACTGGGATGGGAGTAGAGAATTTTATGTTGTCTCTATTTTTAATCAATGCCTTCTTTAATGCAATCTCCCGCACGCCAGTTGTACTGAGTGAGTCCATCAACAAAGTTAATGTTTCTTCGTCTGGTATAACAGACCATGTAGGCAGTCCGTCGAGAGGAACGGGGTTATCAAAAACAGGAGTGATAAGTGAGGCAAACTCATCTTGAAAAGAGAGTGGAGGGTGAGGAGGATCTTTGAAATTGAGAGAAAACCGATTGGCAAATTGTTGCCAAGTCTCAGTGTGGGATCAATCGTAAGTTGTCTGACTCGTTTATGGCGAGAAAGATATCTCTATGACTGACTGTAATAGAAATACTGCTTTTGGAGTAATCTCGACAAAGAGAGCATGTGAGAATAAATAATATTTCCTATATAGTCTGTCCATTCCCAATAACTGAATATTGTTATACTTGTCAAGTTGTGTCTTGATTTGTTCTTTGCGTTTGTGTATTTTAGCGAGTTTATAATCCCTTCTTGATTCGTTCGGATCGTCGGAGTCCTCCGAACTCTCATCCCACCATTTGCCTTTCCTGCCAACAGTTTTGACGTGATTGATCTGGTTAGTTGTTCTGTTGTATTTGATCATTTTCATGGCCTCATCTGCCGTGAGAGCAGCCATTTCCTTGTTGAGGGCAATAATGTCTTTATTGAGTGCCTCCAGATGAGGACGAAAGTGTGGATGTGCTGAAATAATTTGGACAAGGTAGGATAGAAGGAGTAGTTTTTGTTCAGAAGGAAATGAGTGCATGTCCTCATATTCCAATGAGCAAAATACACACGTCTTTGTCAATAACAATGCTTCAGACTGTTGGGAAGAACATTTATCCTCCGCACACAAAAGAAAAGTCTTTCTAACAAATTCTGAGATGTTGTTGTGCGTCATTTCTACCAAATATAAAAGAAAGTAAACCAAATGGGACATCAATCTTCTTGTCCACTCCCGTCATGGCCCAGAGCACCTTCAACAATTCTCCTGTAAATGTGAACATACGCTCTCTGTCTCCCAAAACTGCCCTTTCGACAAATTCTATAATATATTCACATATTCTTACCGCAGTCAATATCAAAAGCACCTCCGAATTTCCTCAAAAACGGATCAAACATATCAACAAAGTAAACAAGTGCCATAATTTCTCCCAAATGCTCACTAAGGAGGGGAGACAGTGGGAAATAGTCCGGAAGTGGCTTTAAAGTTTGGCAAAGTAGATCTTCATTAGGAGTCAGTAAATGTGAACAGTAATGAGACTGCAGTCGTTTAATTCTTCTAATTCTGGCCTCCTTAGACTGTCCTTTCTTCTCAACTACTGGCCGAATATTTGAAAAAACATTCCCCAGGTCTTCATTCTCCCAATCCATACTTAAACACAGCCCAACTCTCCTCTTGGTGACAGATTCAATCATCCTCCGTGGGGAATATGCCAGATATGTTATTCCATCTGCAGTGGCGTAGTACTCCCCAATCTCTCCACTCTGCTAACTCTCCCACGTATTCCATTCCCTTCTTTGTCACGGAATTCGATTGGTTCTCCCACAAAGAGCACTTCACTCACAAATTCAAACACACTGTCAACCAACGACTCCTTATCAGTCCCATCAAATAATTCCGGGTATATAATATCCCCTTTATTACGGGATCTGTTAGTTCTTCCACTTCTCTCCGACATTCACTCTCACAAGCAACTGCCTGGCTTAAAGTCAGTCCGTCTCCACCAATCAAAGAACATCCCACACCAGACTGTTGCACAATATTACTCGTTCATAGTAACTCTCATAATCACGAAATATTTCTCCTGTCCTCCAACATACGAATATTTCGTCTTCGTCTTCTAAATCACTTGTTGGGGTAGTTTTACAAATGGTTTATTCCATAAAAGAGCATCTCCCTACTAATATTTATATTAAAAACTGATTCACTGCCTTAATTAATAAATAAGAAATTTTAACAAACCGTCTAATTATCTAATTACACCACAAAAAGAAGAATAAGAACGGTTTAGTGTGTATAAATATTCAAATTTGCTATAATGTCCATTGTTGATAAGGTTCGCCGCATTAAATAAAAATATTTTTTAATATTATACATAAATAAATATAGATAAAAAAGAATATTACATATCATTATTACTAATAACTATATAAAATTTGTTTTTTTTAAAAATCAATTATTAAATTCCATCCAATAAATACCAGTGTAGATACAGTTATTTGTTTCAATTAAAACATTTTTTATTAAAATAAATGTTTTTTTTAATTATATACTTTTTTCAATAGATCAGTACTAATAGCAAGCATTTCAGTACTTAACGTATAAAAAGAGGACTAGTTCTAACTGGGTTAAAGCTACGGAGAAAAAAACTACAACTTTAATGCACCATCAGAAATAGTGAAAAACTACTGTAAATAAGCATTCCCGATATCCGAAAAGCAAAAAAGTGATAGATGTGCTGTGTATATGTGCCTATAAGAAATGCAAGAAGGGAGAACTATCCCGAATTCAATCATTAATTGAATATTTAATACGGCTTAGAATGAAACAAATATCTGTTCACAAAACGATGAGTGAGTTCCGAAAGTACAGCAAATGCTTTGCGCTAAACCACCGAAGGTTCTATAGGAATCTATGTGAAAATTGAGTTGTTAAATTGAACTTAATGACTTCGAATGAATTGAGAAATGTTTGGAGTGGAAAGTCGAAATTCTCTATTCGATGGACGATTATGAGACTCCGACGCCCGAATTTAGTGAAGAGTTTGACTGAACATTATCAAGTGCGGCCCTGACTGGAAGGAAAGTGGCTGCGATGGTGTCTACAACTTTTTTATTAAAAAAAATGGATTCGCTGCATGGCCCCCTATGCAAGGAGATTGGCAGAATAGTCCGAGGAGGTTACATTCCTGGAAATGGTTTTATACTGGATTCACATATTTGATCTCAAAAAACGTTTGCGAAACCTTGAACGATCTTCGGTCAATCACGTGCGTGGCTAATCTTCATAAGATAGTAACTAAATGCGTCAACCAAAACTATTGGACTTTGTGGATTCATTTGGTCTACTTCCCGATAACCAGCTGGGAACGGGAAAGGGATGCCAGGGTGCAAAAGAACAGGCCCTTATTTATCAATGTTCAATAAGGAGTATCAGAACAATCTCTACTCGCCATGGATTGATGTTAAAAAGGCATTCGATTCTGTAAATCGTGAGTCTATTCCAAGTGCTAGAGTGTTCAGGTATCATGTGCATTTTGTTATTTTTCAGCATATTGAAATGATTAATTCATTTTTATTTTGTAATATATTTTGAATTGGATTAAAATAATGGTACTTTTGTCGAAGTGGTCGCAGTTTTTTTAGGCCTTTTAAAAAATCTAATAATTTTTGAGGTGGAATATATTATTTTATTTAAGTCGCTCTATCAATAATTTAAAATATTATTAAATTTTTTACTAATTTATTTTCTAATTTTTTTAATATTATGGCGAGCATGTACCTAATATTGATATAAACTGGCACTATAGGTCACATGGAAAATTCTGTTGTGGACTTATGCAACATCATTCCGACAGCTCCCAATAAATAAGGAGGATGCAGTGCATTTTCTGCAAAATGTGGATATCCTTTCAAAATCACGGGGAAGTGCAAAATGCAAGAATAAAGCTCAAAGAGGAGCTGTAAGACATCATCTGGGATCTTATTTCGCAGGTTTTTTTAGTTAGTTATTTTTTCAGAATTTATGTGGCGAAAACAAATACAGAACTTAAGGAATCTTTTGCACAGATTGTAAAAGACATAAATTCCTTCTACAGTCCTGGAATTTGGATGCCGCGTACTAAAAATGACTAAATTGGTAAATAAATTTTTAAATAATTTTAATAACCATTTAAATTATTGATAGAGGGTTATAATTAAATAATCTATTTCACTAAAAAAATTAATTAATTTTAATTATCTTCTAAAAAAACTGCGACCACTTCGACAAAAGTACCAAAATAATTCCCCTTTTTCTTACTTTTAACAGTTTTCAATTTTAACGGTGTTTATCAGTCAAAATCAGTATAAGGGAGTATCTAATAGAACTTGTTTAAAAAATTTGGCACCAACTCACACCAGTGTCGATTTTTTATTTTATTTAACCAAGACCACGGTAAAAACCGAATAAACGTCACGTGATCCCGATGCACTCGACCAGGGACTTCATCTTTGCTCGGTGATCTTTCCACAAGATTGTACGGGTGGCTGGCTGCATTTGACGGGGCATTTGTAAACAGGCAGAGGTTCAGCTTGATCTGGTCTTCCTGAAAATAATTTTTAGCGGAGTAACACCGACACAGTTCCCGGCTCTCGGCACTCTCTACAAACAATTCATCGAACCAACAATTGGCTAGCCTGCGCCGCATGGGGTACTAATCTCTCATGGTTAACCGCCTTAAAATTGAGACTACACTATGCCGAGCCGCGGCTAGCATAACGAAAATTTCAATTTGAACAACATTATCCCAACTCCGCTTGACCACCTTATTAAGAAAGATGGAAAGGGTTTCTTAGCCATCCAACAGGACCACCTGCCAAAGACCAAGACCTCAACAACCAGAAGCACATCACCCCGATTCAATTCCTCACAAAAACTGCTCCCCGCCCGTTCCGCACTTGCGTTATGTCCAGAGTCCAACATCGGGAAAAGCTGAGAAAGGTCTTGAGGATTGTTGGAATCATCTAATTATTACCCTAATTAACTGTTGGTGATTCTGGGTTAAATAAAAAATTAGGTTCGCGTTTGTGATAAAACATGATAATAACAAGTTGTATTTTGTCTAACGTGACTTGTGGTCAAATACCATTTGATCCCTGTAACAAGGGATCGGTACATACAAGCATTGATGTAAAAAATTGTAACATGACTTCATGTATTGTATATGCAGGCGAAGAATTAGAGACACAAATAAATCTAACAATATGTATAGATGCGATTTTATTTTTAGACCAACGAATCAGCAATTTTAAACCGAAAGCAGTCATTGCAAAACACATTCCTATTTTTACAACTTTCAACGCATGTCGTTATTTCTTGGAGAATTGTCCATCATTGGGAGGCGATAAAATCTCTTTTAACTATAAAAGGAAACTTCCCAATATATTCACAATAGTATTTTTTGATATATTTATCATATAGCCGGTGCATCTACATGTACTTGGAAGTTTTTCGACAGCGATTTAATGGTCGCCTGCGCCAAATTCGCGTTTAGGACTGTCTTTATATTTCGAATTTAGAAAACCAAATGGTGTCAATGTCGAATATACTGAATTTCATTAACCTAACTTAATAAAATCAAAAGTTCAATAAGGTCGTTACTAGTCAATTCTAATTTGTGGTTTGATTCTAGGTTCAGGTCTGCAATTTTGTTTCTTAATTTTGATTTGATTCAAATGCGAAAAACTTTGTTTACATCTATAGTGAACCCAAAAATTGTCATAATTCTATATGCAATTTTTTAATTCATAAAAAGAATCCGGAAGAGGATTCCTTTTTGTGTTGCCAATATTTAAAAATTAATTCTCAAACTAAATATTTTGACAAGTTTTTTTATAGCTTTCTTTCGTGAGTCACCTATTGGATATCTTCAAAATTTGAAAGATTCCCTTCATTTTAATAAAAATATCGCGTATTATCAATTTTGGTTTAATTTTTATTGAAGGAACCTACTTGAAATTTAAAGAGTCACCAAAAGCTGATGAGCTAGCCTTTATCGATCTCTGGTCTATAAGATCTTATCCAAAGCTATTGAAATATTTCAGATTTTCGAATAATGTCGCGATTGCAGATATTGTTACAAAATTCAAAAGTACATTTTAAAAGGATGATTGTTTAGAATCGTTCGAATTTGTAAATTTATCAAAAAATCATAATTAAACGGCTTTAAAATGATATTTAGAACATAATCAAAATGATATTTGGCAAGAGAGATTACACAAGGTTCTGGGTTTTACTTCTTCTTAGAAGCACTAGGATACATTTTGTATAAGTCCCTTACGGATCTCTAGAATCTCTTTAAACCAGAACCAACTTCTTGTTAAGGATACCAAAGTTGATGTGTATGAGGCTTGCGGATGGTTAATTAATGGAAACAATTCTCCCCGGACTTAAAAAGCAAATCTGTGCCTGTTGCAAGACCGGAACTTGTTTTTCAGCAAAGGAGAGAATAAATGCAGCCACTGCAACTCGTCCAAGAAGACCGTCGATCACCTTGCTACCAGATATGGGCGAATGCTTAATGGTCCCTACCTTAGACGCCATAACGAAGTGGTCAAATGTTTACATTTACATCTATGTCGCAAATATGGAATAAAAAGTCGAAAAAATTAAAAAACGCATTCAGTCCAATCTGTTACCAGCAATGAATTTGTGGAAATCCGAGTCGATACATACCTCTCGACTGATTATGCTAGCCCAAATAACAAGCCCGGCATATTTGTTCAAGACAAATCGAGCAACACAATTATACTCATCGAGGTGGGGATCACTTCCCAAAATTTTCTCAAGCAGGTCGAAGTGGAAAAGTTTCACAAATACCACTTGCTAGCAAATGAACTGGGAGTGATCCACCGGGCGAAGGTAAAGATCGTCCCTTTCGTCATGACCTGGGACGGAATAGTGTCAAAATACTTCAAAAATTATCTGCCGGTGCTTGGCGTGGAGGATAGGGTGAAGGCATACACTGGTGTTGCGGAAGACCGTCCCGTCTGGATGAGAACCTTTTTCTTTCAGGGAAGGAAGTCACCTGTGTCGACTCTTTTCTAGGTGACGATGCTATCCAAGATTTGCAGCAAATCCTGATTCTGCCAGTGCTCAGGCCGAAGAATTAAAGAGAACAAAATACCTGTGTATTCCGGACTCTTTTTTGTTTGCCCCCCTTACCTTCGAAACCTCAGGAATCGTCGGCAAGGCCGCAACTGCGCGTTGAGTTGGATCTGTCCATCCGTTTAGCTTAGTGGATATAGAAGTCTATGCTGATCGGCACAAACGACTCCTTCCCACTGTCTCTGTATTCGATTAGCTAGTTATGACTATTGTTTGTGTCTGAGTTGTTACTAAGATGTCCAATTCGGATTTAAAAAATATATTAAGCATGATTCGTTTCAAATCTAAGTCAAGCAATTCGACCTTATAAAATATAGGTCAAAAGTTCTTTTTTATATTTCTTCAGAAAAACAGTCATTTAAAAAAGTTAAGGCCGATATGACTTGTATCTTCATTCTGTTTTGGTCGAATGTTTTGTAAATGTTGCTGAACTGATTGTTGAATTCTTTTCAAAAATCTAAAATCAAGACTACTCACAATAAACCATATAAATAATGGAACGATAGAAATTCGTTTATTCAAAAACCAAATAATCTAGTTAGAAAACAAATTTCGATATTGCTTTGAATTCAGATGAGGCTTGGTTGGCGTAGAAAAGAACTGTAATGCTTTGCAAAGATGTTCTCACAAAACATAGTAACCGAATTGGCCTGCATATTTTTCTCAGACAGTATAGTTTAAATAGACTTATAAACCGACATAAACCTAAAAAATGTGTATGAAAATAACATTTCAATGGTTAATCCTCTTTGACCACCAAAGTCTAACTCGGCGGTTGGGTATTTGATTGGAACAAGAACGATATGCATTCGTTAGTTTTTAAACTTTATCGTTTTTTTAAAACAAGAGATCTTTCCCAAAAGAGTCCTCTCATTCCTTTAAATGGTGTGTGCTTTACTATTTCTTCTACATTAATAAGAACCTGAATCATTCATTCTGTAATTACTAAAAGTTGACAAAGTCAACTCAAAAATAATTATTCTGTTATAAAAATGTAATACATTTTTATGTTAAAAAATTAATTTTAAGCTTTTTAGGTTTTGTTTGGCAATTTTTCCGTCAATTTTCGAGTCATTTAAATTTTCCGTCTAAAACTTTAGAAAAATAGTAGTCGAAGGGAACTATTTACTAAAATATGACTTTTCCAGAACATATTGTTGAATTTTTTTGCCTTTGGAAAGGCTTCAAGTGGTTCAATGTCAAACCACTGAGTATTAGATGAAGCGTTTTTTGTTTTTAATAAAATGTTGACAAAAGACTGAAATGTTAAAACTGAAAAAGTCTAATATTACATGATTCTACATAATTTATGTTTCTAAAAAATAATGCCTACAAATTATCTTCCAAATTTTTATTAGGCCTACATTTTGGTCAATTTTCTTCTTTTTTGGATAAACTTTGTAGATTTTTATGAAGTCAATTTTTTCGATCTTTTTAGGTAAACTTTGTGGTTTCTCTAGTACTCAACAAATGATCGAAAAAAGTCTTTCCCCACAAAATGGTCGTAACTAGATGTGAATATCATTTTAAAACTTCCAAAACTAAGAGAATTATCAATTAATCTGGATAGAAAAAAATTTGTTAATTTGCGTTAGTTCTGGGAATCGTCCATTCTATTACGAGAAATGTTTTTTTAACTTCTGACATACTGTAACATGCATTCAACTATTGTTAAAATAATTCCGCATCTTGTTGACTTCTGCAAGCTTATTTTTAATCAGATAATTAATTTATAAAAGAAAGGTTCTAATGTCTATATCTTTAATGAAAATTTATCGGCTGTAATTAATGTCGGAACTACATAAATAATAGGTCGACAACTATGCCAAAAATGAATTATTAGAATTATAAAGAATATAAATTAGTTTTTTATCGTGAAGAATAATGTTTTTCATATTGTTTCTAATATTAATTTTATGTACAGGTGATATCTATTTTTACATTTTTATTTGTATAGAACAAATAACAAATGCTTCAAAAGAAATCAAAGATATACGAACAATTAATTATTGGCAAACAGGCCCTCCAAGGGTTTGCTTTAAAATTTTCATGTTTTGCAGAGACAAAGAAGAAATAATGACAATGAAATAATGAAATATGCAAATTCCAATGACATAAATAAAAAAAAGGGTTAACAAAATTAAAATTTTATATTTTAGTCTGCAGACAAGTAGGCAGAACTATAAGTGATTTATATGTTTTAATATTTTAGTCCCCACGACGAAGAGCACAACTACAAGTGATTCATATGTTTTAATATTTTAGCCACCACCACGAAGAGTAAAACTACAAGTAATTTGTATGTTTTAATATTTTAGTCCCCACGACGAAGAGCACAACTACAAGTGATTCATATGTTTTAATATTTTAGTCCCCACCACGAAGAGCACAACTACAAGTGATTTATATGTTTAAATATTTTAGCCACCACCACGACGAGCGCATGTGATTTATATGTTTTAAACTTTTAGTTTCCGCCACAAAGAGTAAAACTAAAAGTGATCGTAAGCTATTACTTTTTTTAATTTTTAGAAGTTGCATTTAATAAAAAACCTGGTTGATTTTTTCATTTGTGAATTTCAGAGACCTTATGGAAATCAAATAAAAATTATATAATCTTTATTGGAATTATTTCTTTGATTACAATCACTTTTATTTGTTTTATGTTGATTCTTAAAAGAAAAAAATATCTACTTATGAAATCTAAAAACAGTGAAAAGTTTTAATATTTATGTTATTAATTTAGAATTCGATTCAAACTATAGCTTTAATCTAGCTATTAAAATTTTCCTTTACTAACCAAACTTTATTCTTTTTATGGGTTTTTATTACTGGTCAAAGATGAATTTTTAAGGACTATAGACTATTTTTTCAGGTGCAAACAATCCTTTTAGGATTGGACTTGCTACCATTGCAGATTATCTATATACAGTTAAATCTCTCAAATTTGCCATTTTTAGTTCCCGTCAAATTGACGGCAGATTTTGGAAATGGGAAAATTTAGAATTTAATCAATAATTTTAAATTGTCAGAAAAACTTAACAAACCAATTAATATTCTTGTATTTTATATAAAAATTAACAAAAAGTTAATTTTAAAACATTTATTAGAAACTCAGGTTTTTACTATCCTAGCATTTAAACTAAGGGTGTCAAATCAATTTCGTTTTAAGGCCGAATTTATAGTAAAAACAAAAATGAGAAAATCTAATCATCTTTATATCGTGCTTGAAACTACTTCTAAATTATTGATATTTTTGACATAATTCCGATTTTAATTAAAGCCGATAAATTTTCATTTGTGAGCTGTATTCAATGAACAGTTTTTGTTAATTTTATAAATAAAAAAAGTTGTTTACAAACATTTTTCAAACCCAACATAGAAATTATTTTGGTAGAAAATTTTTTAAAGTTTAAACTTTCCAAAAAGAAGCGTAAAGAAATAAGATATTCCAACCTCCAAATATTTTGCATTTAGTATAGAATACGATTGGATTTCTAAAAATTTCATTTGTAATCTTTTATCTGCATTTAAGCATTAAAAGCGAATGGTGCTGTGAATAATGAAAATTCCCGTTCAAAAGATGAGAAATTATTGAATCTTTTTGGAATTCTTTTTAGCAAAAATCCAGTTTTCTTTCATACTTGAAAAATTCAACGGTAATCCTCAGCTTTATAAGTAGGAAATTTTATTTTCATAAATAAAATTATTTGACCAGACTAATAGAGAATAGAATAGTGTTTATTGAGCGAAAAGAAAAAGAAAAACAAGGAAGAAATCATCAACGGGGAGATAAAGACAAGGCACCGAAGTGTCTCTTTCCATGCGTATCCCCAATTTGTAGTCATGTTTGACGACAATTCTCCAGACCATCCGGATCGTGGGCACAGAGGATTCTTGTGAGTCTTTTAACCTTCCGTCAAGTTGTACTCCGTAAGCCAATTTCATAGCGAAACGTCTTGTCTTTTCCAACTGTTTGATCAGGTAGTCACTCTCCTCCGTACCGTACCAGCCCTCGTAGCCATATGTGAGGACTGGCTGCACACACGTTTTGTATACGTAGATGTACGTTTGGCTGAAGAATAAGCTATGGATCTGGACAGTCGTGAGTTTGATTCCGAAGGAGGCTAGTTTTCATCCGGGGGTCAATTCTCGTTATCGTTCCCCTGCCCGTGAGGCAACGAATACTTCTGGCACAGACTAATAGTATTTTCTATTTTTGTTAATTATTAATCAATTTACTTTATATTTTACACTATTTTATTTCTTAAAAAAATATAATTATAAAGGTTGTGTGGCATTCAATTTTGTTGCAATTTTAAACGTAAAAATGACTAATATTAATAAGAAAAAAACAAAGAAAAAATATTTTCCATATGGGAATTACGATCGTTATTATGGATACAGAATTCAGAATAATGAAGATCCGAGACTATCACTTATGAAATGTGAGTGGTTTAAAGACAAAAATATATTGGACATTGGCTGCAACGTTGGATATATTACTATTATGATTGCTAAAAGATTCAAACCACGACATATCCTTGGAATAGATATTGACAAATCACTTATTCTAAGAGCCTCACGCAGCATTTCTAATCCCAACAATAATAGAAATGAATCATTTCCATCGAATATATCATTCTGTTACGTATAGATTTTATTTTTATTTTTAGGAAAATTATGTTATCGATAGTATTGACGGATATATTCCAAAGAAGCAATATGATGTTATTATGGCTTTGAGTATCACAAAGTGGATTCATCTTGTGAATGGCGACGAAGGTCTTCGAATAGCATTTCAGAGAATTTATGCTGATTTGTTGCCAGGTGGAATTCTTATTATTGAAATTCAGCCATGGGAAAGTTATGAGAAAAATTATAAATCTTCTGTAATATTATTTATTTATTCTATTAGACTATGGCAAAAAATAATTATTTTAAGTTGAAATTTAAACCTGACATGTTTAAGGAGTATTTAGAAAATGAACTTCTTTTTACTTTTGTTCAAGATATCGTGCCGACGGCTGCGAATGCAGGTTTTTTTATTTTTTATTTATCTTAGGTTTTTTGAGAAATATCAGCATATTCATGAAGTAGAACTCTTTATTTTTTATCAGATTTTGTTGATTTTATTGTAGTTAATGTAAGTCATTTTTTTAATTATGTTCCTTTTCATTCAGATGTTATTATTTTACGGCGGATTTTTAGTTAACCTTGAAATAAAGGTTTGACAGGTGTAATTTATAGCAAAAAGCTGTGTTAAAATAAAATTTTCGTTTAGAAGTTTTAATGCACTTTTTACGGACGTTTTGAACCAAATTCATATTTTCTTTTCTAAATTTATACTTTCTCAATAAGGATTTTTACTTGAATGTTTGATGATGATACTTTTGGAGGCTCATTATTTTTTGCGGTCATTTACTATTTACCAGTCATTTCTATTAAACTCCTTATATTCTGCAATGACTAGTTTATTATATTGGTGTTTAATACATAAGTAACATATTCATTATGTATAGTCGGGGCTGGTCTTGAACGCAAATATGAGCCGACTAAGTGTTTAACAGCACACCAAGGTACTTCTTAGTCGACGGTCTCGTCAATTAGTTTTTTCTTTGATTAAGTCAATTCTAAGTATGAAAGAAGTTAATTAATTGATATAAATTATTTATAAAGAAAAGTTAATTGAATGCTAGTTTCTGTCAAGATGATTTGCTGAAAACAATATTAAATGACTTTATAATGCCCATTAAATAATTTTTCTTCATTACTTGATTCATAATGAAGTATTACAAATTTTTAACGGTGAGAAGGCCCAAATAATTGGTTTTACATTTTATTTACCAATCTCATTTTCAAAAAATATGATTTCTAATAACCTGAAATCTATCAAATGTATTTCTATTCTGTATAAAGTTTTCACAAAATACTTAAATAGAAAATAAAACTGAGTATGTCGAAAACTATTCAATCATTTTTGAAAACCAATAATATACCATTGAAAGAAAAAATAGACTTTAGACAAAAATATATTTAAAATTAGGTAATTAAAACAATCTGTTCATTTCCTTGATTAATGTTAAGTGTGCCCGTATAAACTGTCCAGTTCACCGACGTAATTCATCAAGTTTGTAAAATTATTATAGACCCAGAAGAAACTAAATCTACATCTAGAAAGGAAATAGAAAAATCAAAAAAAGTTGGAAATTTTAAAAAGTTGGCCACAAATTTTCCAGACATTGCTAATGAAGAAATTATAATTAGCAAAAAGCAGCGGGATGTTTTTGTTGATTTCTCAGTACATTTAATTGATTTGTAGTGAGACAAATTTATTAATTTGAGGCCTTGGTACCTGTAGCCACCTCCTTAATCAGTCATTAATCCATGGGTTAAGATTTCGAATTAAGGTACAACTAATATTATGGATACATATTTTTTTAACCAATTTTTATCACGTACATTTTTTATTTACAAGTAATATATTGTTGTACGTAAAATATAGTTAAGATTGTTCTGGATAGATTTAATTATAATACGAGCAGAAGACAACAGAGCTTGGCAAAACATAAACAAAATGAACAACAATTCAAAAAAGTTATGATTTGTAGAACCGCTAGAATATTTTCTTAATTAATTGCGAGGATCATATGATTTTTGTACTCTTAGGTGGTGTTCAATTTTGATGATAACCCATTTTATTGTCCTATTTATAACTACTTAGATTCTATTTATAAGAACAGAATTTTGATGTAGATTTGAGAGATTTTGTTTTAAAGATGAACTGTTTCAAAATATAGCAATATTTTGTGATTTCATCTCTAAGCATTTATTCTGAGATCTAGCTATTTTCAAGACACAAAATATGTCAAAAACACGTCCTTTATCGCAATAACCATAATTTATAAAATATTCCAGACAGATATTATTTGTTTCTAATCTCTATCCAGTCTGCTAATTTCCCAACATATAAGTAAATTTGCATATTCTCTTTTACAAATTTATACGTTGACAAATCTCCCTACGCTATACTGTTTCATTCTGTTTTGTCTGCGTTTATATTCACAATAAAGTATCAATAAAACAAATATATAAATGTAATATATTAGTGTGAAACACATTGATTACACACCCAGGGAACATTGCTATTCTACAAGTAATGTAAAAAAACAACCATGGGATGATCTAGAAGACAGTCCGAGTGGTAATAAGATGAGCAAACAGAACAGGTTAAGACGAGCCCGTACTTTCTGAGTTTCCGACAAGACTTGCAGTAAACAGTGGTTGGACAGTCCCACAAAACATGGCGTTGGAATAAACTCAGCATTGTGGCAATCTGGGAAATATTTGTGACTTGTTTCAACTGAGTTATCCAAGACTGCATAAAATCACAATCCTGGAGAGGAGACAGTCTTTTCGCGGAGGATCTACGTCCCCTTCTGGTTTTGAGTGCAGTGCCAAAGGGTGGAAGCATGGATTGTGGAATGGCAGACTGTACAACAGTCGCGAATGCATTGGCGAGAGGAGTGACTTGTTGTCTGTGGGGGAGAAGTGACAGAGATTCAAGTGAACTCTGAATTTGGTGAGTTATATCTGGAGTAAGTAGAGAAGACATGTAGGACAGCTGTGAGATGACTGGGGGAGATATAGTTTGTACATGGACTGGGATGGGAGTAGACAATTTTATGTTGTCTCTATTTTTAATCAATGCCTTCTTTAATGCAATCTCCCGCACGCCAGTTGTACTGAGTGAGTCCATCAACAAAGTTAATGTTTCTTCGTCTGGTATAACAGACCATGTAGGCAGTCCGTCGAGAGGAACGGGGTTATCAAAAACAGGAGTGATAAGTGAGGCAAACTCATCTTGAAAAGAGAGTGGAGGGTGAGGAGGATCTTTGAAATTGAGAGAAAACCGATTGGCAAATTGTTGCCAAGTCTCAGTGTGGGGATCAATCGTAAGTTGTCTGACTCGTTTATGGCGAGAAAGATATCTCTATGACTGACTGTAATAGAAATACTGCTTTGGGAGTAATCTCGACAAAGAGAGCATGTGAGAATAAATAATATTTCCTATATAGTCTGTCCATTCCCAATAACTGAATATTGTTATACTTGTCGAGTTGTGTCTTGATTTGTTCTTTACGTTTGTGTATTTTAGCGAGTTTATAATCCCTTCTTGATTCGTTCGGATCGTCGGAGTCCTCCGAACTCTCATCCCACCATTTTCCCTTCCTGCCAACAGTTTTGACGTGATTGATCTGGTTAGTTGTTCTGTTGTATTTGATCATTTTCATGGCCTCATCTGCCGTGAGAGCAGCCATTTCCTTGTTGAGGGCAATAATGTCTTTATTGAGTGCCTCCAGATGAGGACGAAAGTGTGGATGTGCTGAAATAATTTGGACAAGGTAGGATAGAAGGAGTAGTTTTTGTTCAGAAGGAAATGAGTGCATGTCCTCATATTCCAATGAGCAAAATACACTCGTCTTTGTCAATAACAATGCTTCAGACTGTTGGGAAGAACATTTATCCTCCGCACACAAAAGAAAAGTCTTCTAACAAATTCTGAGATGTTGTTGTGGGTCATTTCTACCAAATATAAAAGAAAGTAAACCAAATGGGACATCAATCTTCTTGTCCACTCCCGTCATGGCCCAGATCACCTTCAACAATTCTCCTGTAAATGTGAACATACGCTCTCTGTCTCCCAAAACTGCCCTTTCGACAAATTCTATAATATATTCACATATTCTTACCGCAGTCAATATCAAAAGCCCCTCCGAATTTCCTCAAAAACGGATCAAACATATCAACAAAGTAAACAAGTGCCATAATGTCTCCCAAATGCTCACTAAGGAGGGGAGACAGTGGGAAATAGTCCGGAAGTGGCTTTAAAGTTTGGCAAAGCAGATCTTCATTAGGAGTCAGTAAATGTGAACAGTAATGAGACTGCAGTCGTTTAATTCTTCTAATTCTGGCCTCCTTAGACTGTCCTTTCTTCTCAACTACTGGCCGAATATTTGAAAAAACATTCCCCAGGTCTTCATTCTCCCAATCCATACTTAAACACAGCCCAACTCTCCTCTTGGTGACAGATTCAATCATCCTCCGTGGGGAATATGCCAGATATGTTATTCCATCTGCAGTGGCGTAGTACTCCCCCAATCTCTCCACTCTGCTAACTCTCCCACGTATTCCATTCCCTTCTTTGTCACGGAATTCGATTGGTTCTCCCACAAAGAGCACTTCACTCACAAATTCAAACACACTGTCAACCAACGACTCCTTATCAGTCCCATCAAATAAATTCCGGGTATATAATATCCCCTTTATTACGGGATCTGTTAGTTCTTCCACTTCTCTCCGACATTCACTCTCACAAGCAACTGCCTGGCTTAAAGTCAGTCCGTCTCCACCAATCAAAGAACATCCCCACACCAGACTGTTGCACAATATTACTCGTTCATAGTAACTCTCATAATCACGGAATATTTCTCCTGTCCTCCAACATACGAATATTTCGTCTTCGTCTTCTAAATCACTTGGTTGGGGTAGTTTTACAAATGGTTTATTCCATAAAAGAGGCATCTCCCTACTAATATTTATATTAAAAACTGATTCACTGCCTTAAATTAATAAATAAGAAATTTTAACAAACCGTCTAATTATTCTAATTACACCACAAAGAAGAATAAGAACGGTTTAGTGTGTATAAATATTCAAATTTGCTATAATGTCCATTGTTGATAAGGTTCGCCGCATTAAATAAAAATATTTTTTAATATTATACATAAATAAATATAGATTAAAAAGAAAATATTACATATCATTATTACTAATAACTATAATAAAATTTGTTTTAAAAATCAATTATTAAAATTCCATCCAATAAATACCAGTGTAGATACAGTTATTTGTTTCAATTAAAACATTTTTTATTAAAATAAATGTTTTTTTTAATTATATACTTTTTTCAATAGTAAAATTTTTTTGATTAAATTAACATCAAATTCTGTTTTTAATTAAATTTGACAATGACAATTTTTATTTGTCTAACGTGACTTGTGTCAAATATCATTTGAACACTATCACTATGGATCAGTACTAATAGCAAGCATTTCAGTACTTAACGTATAAAAAGAGGACTAGTTCTAACTGGGTTAAAGCTACGGAGAAAAAAACTACAACTTTAATGCACCATCAGAAATAGTGAAAAACTACTGTAAATAAGCATTCCCGATATCCGAAAAGCAAAAAAGTGATAGATGTGCTGTGTATATGTGCCTATAAGAAATGCAAGAAGGGAGAACTATCCCGAATTCAATCATTAATTGAATATTTAATACGGCTTAGAATGAAACAAATATCTGTTCACAAAACGATGAGTGAGTTCCGAAAGTACAGCAAATGCTTTGCGCTAAACCACCGAAGGTTCTATAGGAATCTATGTGAAAATTGAGTTGTTAAATTGAACTTTAATGACTTCGAATGAATTGAGAAATGTTTGGAGTGGAAAAGTCGAAATTCTCTATTCGATGGACGATTATGAGACTCCGACGCCCGAATTTAGTGAAGAGTTTGACTGAACATTATCAAGTGCGGCCCTGACTGGAAGGAAAGTGGCTGCGATGGTGTCTACAACTTTTTTATTAAAAAAATGGATTCGCTGCATGGCCCCCTATGCAAGGAGATTGGCAGAATAGTCCGAGGAGGTTACATTCCTGGAAATGGTTTTATACTGGATTCACATATTTGATCTCAAAAAACGTTTGCGAAACCTTGAACGATCTTCGGTCAATCACGTGCGTGGCTAATCTTCATAAGATAGTAACTAAATGCGTCAACCAAAACTATTGGACTTTGTGGATTCATTTGGTCTACTTCCCGATAACCAGCTGGGAACGGGAAAGGGATGCCAGGGTGCAAAAGAACAGGCCCTTATTTATCAATGTTCAATAAGGAGTATCAGAACAATCTCTACTCGCCATGGATTGATGTTAAAAAGGCATTCGATTCTGTAAATCGTGAGTCTATTCCAAGTGCTAGAGTGTTCAGGTATCATGTGCATTTTGTTATTTTTCAGCATATTGAAAATGATTAAATTCATTTTTATTTTGTAATATATTTTGAATTGGATTAAAATAATTCCCCTTTTTCTTACTTTTAACAGTTTTCAATTTTAACGGTGTTTTATCAGTCAAAATCAGTATAAGGGAGTATCTAATAGAACTTGTTTAAAAAATTTGGCACCAACTCACACCAGTGTCGATTTTTTATTTTATTTAACCAAGACCACGGTAAAAACCGAATAAACGTCACGTGATCCCGATGCACTCGACCAGGGACTTCATCTTTGCTCGGTGATCTTTCCACAAGATTGTACCGGGTGGCTGGCTGCATTTGACGGGGCATTTGTAAACAGGCAGAGGTTCAGCTTGATCTGGTCTTCCTGAAAATAATTTTTAGCGGAGTAACACCGACACAGTTCCCGGCTCTCGGCACTCTCTACAAACAATTCATCGAACCAACAATTGGCTAGCCTGCGCCGCATGGGGTACTAATCTCTCATGGTTTAACCGCCTTAAAATTGAGACTACACTATGCCGAGCCGCGGCTAGCATAACGAAAATTTCAAATTTGAACAACATTATCCCAACTCCGCTTGACCACCTTATTAAGAAAGATGGAAAGGGTTTCTTAGCCATCCAACAGGACCACCTGCCAAAAGACCAAGACCTCAACAACCAGAAGCACATCACCCCGATTCAATTCCTCACAAAAACTGCTCCCCGCCCGTTCCGCACTTGCGTTATGTCCAGAGTCCAACATCGGGAAAAGCTGAGAAAGATCTTGAGGATTGTTGGAATCACCTAATTATTACCCTAATTAACTGTTGGTGATTCTGGGTTAAATAAAAAATTAGGTTCGCGTTTGTGATAAAACATGATAATAACAAGTTGTATTTTGTCTAACGTGACTTGTGGTCAAATACCATTTGATCCCTGTAACAAGGGATCGGTACATACAAGCATTGATGTAAAAAATTGTAACATGACTTCATGTATTGTATATGCAGGCGAAGAATTAGAGACACAAATAAATCTAACAATATGTATAGATGCGATTTTATTTTTAGACCAACGAATCAGCAATTTTAAACCGAAAGCAGTCATTGCAAAACACATTCCTATTTTTACAACTTTCAACGCATGTCGTTATTTCTTGGAGAATTGTCCATCATTGGGAGGCGATAAAATCTCTTTTAACTATAAAAGGAAACTTCCCAATATATTCACAATAGTATTTTTTGATATATTTATCATATAGCCGGTGCATCTACATGTTACTTGGAAGTTTTTCGACAGCGATTTAATGGTCGCCTGCGCCAAATTCGCGTTTAGGACTGTCTTTAATATTTCGAATTTAGAAAACCAAATTGGTGTCAATGTTCGAATATACTGAATTTCATTAACCTAACTTAATAAAATCAAAAGTTCAATAAGGTCGTTACTAGTCAATTCTAATTTGTGGTTTGATTCTAGGTTCAGGTCTGCAATTTTGTTTCTTAATTTTGATTTGATTCAAATGCGAAAAACTTTGTTTACATCTATAGTGAACCCAAAAATTGTCATAATTCTATATGCAATTTTTTAATTCATAAAAAGAATCCGGAAGAGGATTCCTTTTTGTGTTGCCAATATTTAAAAAATTAATTCTCAAACTAAATATTTTGACAAGTTTTTTTATAGCTTTCTTTCGTGAGTCACCTATTGGATATCTTCAAAATTTGAAAGATTCCCTTCATTTTAATTAAAAATATCGCGTATTATCAATTTTGGTTTAATTTTTATTGAAGGAACCTACTTGAAATTTAAAGAGTCACCAAAAGCTGATGAGCTAGCCTTTATCGATCTCTGGTCTATAAGATCTTATCCAAAGCTATTGAAATATTTCAGATTTTCGAATAATGTCGCGATTGCAGATATTGTTACAAAATTCAAAAGTACATTTTAAAAGGATGATTGTTTAGAATCGTTCGAATTTGTAAATTTATCAAAAAATCATAATTAAACGGCTTTAAAATGATATTTAGAACATAATCAAAATGATATTTGGCAAGAGAGATTACACAAGGTTCTGGGTTTTACTTCTTCTTAGAAGCACTAGGATAACATTTTGTATAAGTCCCTTACGGATCTCTAGAATCTCTTTAAACCAGAACCAACTTCTTGTTTAAGGATACCAAAGTTGATGTGTATGAGGCTTGCGGATGGTTAATTAATGGAAACAATTCTCCCCGGACTTAAAAAGCAAATCTGTGCCTGTTGCAAGACCGGAACTTGTTTTTCAGCAAAGGAGAGAATAAATGCAGCCACTGCAACTCGTCCAAGAAGACCGTCGATCACCTTGCTACCAGATATGGGCGAATGCTTAATGGTCCCTACCTTAGACGCCATAACGAAGTGGTCAAATGTTTACATTTACATCTATGTCGCAAATATGGAATTAAAAAGTCGAAAAAATTAAAAAACGCATTCAGTCCAATCTGTTACCAGCAATGAATTTGTGGAAATCCGAGTCGATACATACCTCTCGACTGATTATGCTAGCCCAAATAACAAGCCCGGCATATTTGTTCAAGACAAATCGAGCAACACAATTATACTCATCGAGGTGGGGATCACTTCCCAAAATTTTCTCAAGCAGGTCGAAGTGGAAAAGTTTCACAAATACCACTTGCTAGCAAATGAACTGGGAGTGATCCACCGGGCGAAGGTAAAGATCGTCCCTTTCGTCATGACCTGGGACGGAATAGTGTCAAAATACTTCAAAAATTATCTGGCGGTGCTTGGCGTGGAGGATAGGGTGAAGGCATACACTGGTGTTGCGGAAGACCTTAGAAAGCATGCAAGCCGAGACAAGGCACGGGTTATCGATGCCTGTTAAAGAGGTAGGCCCTGAATCTAGACTGCGGTAGTCGAGTAGGTTGCAAACCCATCGAGTTAAGAACGCAATGAAATAGTCTCCTCCTCAAAATGTAATTTAAAGATTGGCTTGAAATAAAAGATTTTTGAAAGGCATTCAAAGAATTTCGAAAAGCATTTAAAAAATTTAGAAGAGATTTGAATTCAAAATTAGATTTGACTAATTTCATTAAATGAATTAATATTACTAATAATTCCGTGTTTCCACATTTAAAAGGGCAAATGGTCATTCCATCAGGATGTTGCCTATCGCCACGGTCGACTCCAACAAATTGGAGTAGTATCCGACCTCATCTAGTGCTCTTTTCACGATGTCGTTAAACGATAAAATTTTCCTCTAAAAATGTAAACAAGATCATCTGAAAAGAAGTCTATCTGTAAATTCGAATCAGATTTAGATATTAAGAGCCCATATAATGAAAATAACGCAATGTAAAACCCTGATTTTTAAAAAATCAAATTTTTTTGATTAATAGTTTAAAGCTCATTTTCTCCATTTATATAAATAATTTTCATTTTAAATATCGGCTTTTAACTTATGGTAAATTAATTATTGGTATCCATATCTACTTTTTCTGATAATGTATTTGATAATGTGTTTGCAAGAGTAAAACTTCGACATCTAGTATTTTTAAGATAAAAGATGCTTGTCTATGATTCTAGTAGTTGATTGAATCAATTGAAAACCTTTTAGTTGATGGAAAAGTATGTCTAAACGAAATTAAATTTTGAAGTCAGGTTAAGAACCAGAGTCTTTTTTAAAGATTGTTTTAATAATTTCTATTACTCCAGAAGTTATTTTAAAGACTGTTAAAGAGAAATTCAAAAGCAAGACTTCACGTCTTTCAGCTTATATAGCCAAATCTCTAGGTCTTGCGGCTTTCTTGAAAGTCAAAAAAGTCATCTGTCGGGAACTAATCGAATTTGGGAATTGAATTAAGAAGATATCAGGTTGTTTGTTGGTGAATTGTTCATAATACCGATAGCCAGCAAAAATCATTTTGAAATAATTAGACTCAAAAAAAATTTGAAATGTTAACTTGCAATAATCTATATTTTGGAAATCTTCATAGTTACAATTATTATTATTAGAACCAAGATCACCATCCAAAACATAGAACTAATTAATCAGGTGATCCCGGCTTCTCTGAGGAGGGTCCTCATCTTTGCCCGGTGCTCCTCCTAGTCCCGACACAATTTCTATGAGGGCGCGGTGGTGGAGTTTTAGGGTCTGTAGACCCAAGGTTTCTTCCCAAGATTTCTTTGATGAATAGATGTTCATTCGGTCTTTGTAGTGCTTTCCGAAATCTTTCTTGAGTTTTTTCGATTTTTTTGCGGTTCGTTTCACTGAAAAATTTTCCCCACGCCTCACAAGCATAACTAATGGAGGGTTCGATGTATTGCCGGTAGATTGATTGGCGTGTGGGGAAGCTGATCCATTGTTTGCATTTTCGGAAAATCTTCATAGTTGCCATCATTTTGTTAATAAATAAAAAATCTTGTTTTTTTATTTAATTTAGTAAAAAATTTTCATTTTAATAAATTTATTATTACAATATTGTAATTATAACTCTGAATTATTCTTCAATTAATTTTCAAATCTTAATAATGGAAACCCATAGTTATATAATTCCTTTAAAATGTACAAGTTCAAGGATTTATTTTTCAGCTGTCCAGAGTTTAATTGATAAGGCTAAAGAAATTATCACTGCAAGAAATGGAGAGTACAAATTACTTTTTACTGAATGGTGCGAAATTTTACACAAATGTGGCCAGGCAAGCCGTGATTATACCAATTCGTTGGAAAAAATATCTCGTATTTATAGCGAGAAAACAAAGTATAATTACTTAATTTGTAACTATAATAGAATTATTCGATCTGTTGAACTTTCAGGCCTTAATTGCTCTTTGATGGCATTTGGGGATAGCCAGGCAGCATACATTCGTCCATTTTCGAATTATACTCTATGTGGACTTCCCTTAATTAGTGATATTTTTCCAAATTTATGTGACTTCCTTGTAGTTTCGGTATAATTATGCATAATTATTCAGTGTTCCGCAATTTTGAATAAATATCAAGTATATATTAACAAGCTTAATGATCAGCATTCCAAAGTAAAATATTATTTTAACCATTTAAAGTTACTATCAACTTATATGACTGCTTTTAACAAATCAGTTAAAAAAGATGACGAGTTAATTAAAAAAATGGATAAAAAGAATGTAAAATCGGTATTTTGGGCTTTTAATACTTTATTAGAAAATGGAGTCTTCAATGAAGTATCACAGAGAAGCATATTACAATTTTGCATTGCTCATGCAAGAAACTGCCAAAATCAACCAGGGATTAGAATTTTTTATAAACGCTTTATTTGAAGAAATCATATTTGTCTACATTCTTATTAAACATAATAGATGAGTGATGCTGGATTTCAAATCTTGTTTGACACTTTTTTTGAGAATCTAAAAGAAGTTGTTGATCTTAGCTCAAGTAAAATTCCTTCATTTTCACTTCTACTAACCTCAATCACGGGTGTCTTCAATGTTGTTGAAGACGAGGAATTTTACAAAGAAAATATAAAATCTTTTTTCGAAAGTTGTTCAAAAAAGCGATTTTGTAAATATTTTTATCGGAAAGTGCGTTTTATGAATTAAAACATTTTAGTCTAATGTAATTTCCGAATCAGAAATTGAATATCTTGCAAAATTTCCAGAAGTTTTAATTAAAAATAAGGAAAAGATTTCAATTTGTGAGCAACAACTATATAAAGTAACATCATAGAGTATATATTTAGTTATCGTCGGTGTCTACTCTCAAAAAAACAGTTGAAGAAGTACTTTTTAATGGATATAAAGAAGGAACACCTTGGAAACAGTTAAAACCTCTTTTAGTTCCAATTTTCAATGTAGACTGGTTTTAGATATTTAATTTAGAATTTCGAGGAAAGGATAATGGCATTAGCCAGATTGCAAGAAGCAAAGATCTCAACAAATTTTTGTTCTGGAATTGTTATTGAATCAAATGCAAAAATCTCAAATAATTTTATTATTGGGTATTTGATGACAAGAAATTATTTTTAATTAGAACAGGTTTAATTAAGTTCGAAGAGAAGCTTTTTTCAATTGGAAAATGGGGAGAAAATTGTAAAATATTCGGTGGATCTATCAAAGAGCACTGTCAGGTGATAAACGTATAATATAAAACTAGATGTCTGGATTTGAGATTTCACCTATTCTCATTTTCTGTGTTGAAAAAATTACTTCTTTAAACATTTCGACTGAAGGAGTTTTTCGTCTTGCGGGAAATGCTATAAATATCAAAAAACTAAAAAATCTTTTTGAATCAGGTTTTAATTTTTTCCCCATTTTAAAGGTTATTATTATTCCAACTGTGACATAATGGACTACTGTGATGTTTTTAAGGAATATTTGCGTAATTTGTCCAGCCCATTACTACCATCTGAATATCTAAAAAAATTAGAAAGCATAGGTTAAGGATTTTTTAATGCATTATGAAAAATTACTAAAAAACTAATTTGAAATATTAGTTTCTACTTCAAAAAATGAAAATGATTTGGAAAAAATAAAAGGAGTCATAAAATCTATTTCATCTGTTTATAGAAAAAACCTTCAATTTCTTTGCCTTTTTTTAACAAAGTAGTTCATCAAATTTTTTAGTTTTTTTTAGAGTTGCCGCTGTATCTGAAAGCAACAAAATGACTTTAGCTAATCTGGCGCTTATATTTGCTACAAATATAAATAATCAAAATATGGCAAATATTCTCGATAACACCTCAATAAAAGTAATTTATACTCTTCTTAACCATGCCAACAAAATTTTCACCGATAATATACCGGAATATAAAATTATGGAAACATTATTTGATATTGACAAGTTTACATATTTTTATTCATAGTATATCAGAAATGAAGATTTTGCTTGTGCGGCTAATCAACAGTCAATTCAATGTTTAAAAAATTAAATTACTTTTCAAGCGGCAAAAATTTCTTCTGAAGTGGAAGAAACGCATTTGTCGGGAGAAACTGAAGAATACCAAGCAGATCAATTCGAATGCAGTTCAGAACCAGAAGACATAGAACTAGACAATTTTAAATTTTAGTAATATCAAAAATATATTTTTTAAGTCGTCCAACTAGTTTTGATGATGATCGAATGCTAAAAAATTATATCGTGCCTGACTATATTTTTGAGTTTATCTGGCCTCCAGCCGAAATTGAAGTAAAAAATAAAATTATTTAATATAGCTCAATACTAATGAACTGAATTATAAATTTGAAAAAGATGGTTTCTCTGGATGGAGAATTTTTGGATTAGTTATTTTTGATGAAAAAAATGAAACAAATAAACGAGAATTTGATATAACGGAACTGAAAGTTTTATTAAATTACTTCATTCTAGTCAATTGAAAACGAACTATATAAATATTGGACATTCAATCCACAAAATAATCAAAAAACATCAATGTAATAAAATTTTTGTTAGAATTCAGGGAAGCAACATGGATATCAAATGGAGGAAAATTTGAAAATGAAAAAACTTATTTTGAAAAATGTTTAGAATTACGAGAAAAGTTTGATCCTGAAAAGTTGCATTTGTTTATTCAATACTTCAGGTTTTTGTCTAAAGCAAACATTAAACCTAGCGATTTGGACTTTTCCATGGTATCTATTACATTAATAAAATTAATTTATAGAAAAATAATGTTGTAAATGCATGTTTAGATATCTTTGGTGTAACTCCAAGAGTAGTAATAAAAGTTGTGATATTATGAAAGCTTTATATATTTTAGAAGACTATACTGTGGAAAATTCAAATATTTTTGGACTCAGATTTTAAAGCAATAAAATCTCCTTACAATGACAATAATGAACCATTTAGATATCCAGTTTTTAGAAAAAAACAATAGTAATTTATTAATTTAAACTGAGTCCTTTATTAATAAAAAGAAACTAATTAATAGTTAATTAATAAAAAGAAACTAATTACTAATTAACCGTGCATTCCAACAACTCGAGCTGTTCAGAGAAGGGGAAGAGAACACAGTCGACGAAACTAGCGGAAACAGACAACGGGGAAAGGTAACATGGGAGGGATAAATCGCCCCAAGAACGAATGCCGATGCCCCCGTAACGAATAGGTAGATTAACCCGTCGCATGTCTGAAGGTTTGAATTTAGTATTTACAAGTAGCTCAAGAGCTTTGGAGACCATGTTGTCGAGACGAGATATGTAATTTTGTTCGAGAAAGCAGGGCAATGAGCGCATGAGATAAGTTAGCTTCGGAATAAAGAGATAGTTCTTGAGCAAGAAAAGGCACAAATGGGATTCAAGTTTGGAAATGCGGGAAATTAGGGTTTCCAATTCTTCGAGCCTGTTGCATAAATCACGAAATTAAAACCAAATAAACCAGCCTCGACTTATCATCGTACAGACCAATTACACTTCTATGCACCACTTCAAAAATAATGGAACTTCTAATTCTAAACAGAATATCTCATCAACTTCAAATCAGCAAAGCGCAACATAGCTACAAACATTTAACATTGGTAATA